>NC_134487.1:195413562-195669440 GCF_040206685.1 Ascaphus truei | reverse complement strand
GAGGAGAGAGAGAGAGAGAGAGAGAGAGAGAGTGTGGGAGAGAGAGAGAGAGAGAGAGAGAGAGAGAGAGAGAGGAGTGTGGGAGAGAGAGAGAGTGAGTGTGGGAGGGAGAGAGAGAGAGAGAGAGAGAGAGAGAGAGAGAGAGAGAGAGAGAGAGTGTGGGAGAGAGTGTGAGAGAGAGAGAATGTGGGAGGGAGAGAGAAAGAGTGTGGGAGAGAGAGAGAGAGAGAGAGAGAGAGAGAGAGAGAGAGAGAGAGTGTGGGAGAGAGAGAGAAAAAAAAAACTTAATGGATGCTTGCTAATGCAAGAAGCCTGACAGATAAAATGGGGGAGCTTGAATTAATAGCTGCAAGGGAGCAGTATGATATCATAGGCATTACTGAAACATGGTGGGATGAAACTCATGACTGGACAGTTAATTTAGAGGGTTATTCCTTTTTCGAAGGATCGAAAAAATAGAAGGGGCGGCAGAGTATGTTTATATGTTAAACCGGATCTAAAACCTATTAGAAGGGATGATGTTTATGAAGGGAATGATGAAAATGTAGAGACTTTGTGGATAGAAACAAGCAGTGGAGATAAAAGTATAAAGAAAATGTTTGTTTGAATATGCTATAAACCACCAAATATCTGTGAGATTAAGGAAGCTAAAATACTTTTGCAAATGGAAAAGGCATCAAAACTGGGTCATATTAGCATAATGGGGGATTTTAATTATCCAGGACATAGACTGGGGCAATGAGATTAGCCTTACAACAAAATGAAACAGGTTTTGTGGGGGTGCTTAAAGACAATTATATGGCCCAAATTATCGAGGAACCAACCAGGAGAGGGGCAATACTGGATTGTCAATCAAACAATGTAGAAGTAATAACAAATATTCAAGTCCCTGGAACATTTGGGTAACAGTGATCAATAACATGGTCTCATTTGAGATAAATGATCAAAAAATAGATTTCTTGGGTTCAACGAAGACTTTAAACTTTAGAAAAGCAGATTTTAATAAACTGAGGTCTAATCTAGTAGTAATACAATGGGATGATGTTTTCGCAGGGAAAAATGTAGAAGATAAATGGGCAGTCTTTAAAACATTGTTAGAAAAGCACACTTAGCAGTGTATACCCTTGGGTAATAAGTATAAAAGAATTAAGTCAAAACCAATGTGGCTAAATAAACAGGTAGGGGAGGAAATGGACAAGAAGAGGAAGGCGTTTAGATTCTTTAAGTCAGAAGGGAAGGAGACATCGTATCAGAATTATAAGGAATGTAACAAAAATTGCAAAAGGGCAATTAAATTAGCAAAAATGGATAATGAAAAAAGGATTGCAATAGAAAGTAAGGTCAACCCTAAAAAGTTCTTTAAGTACCTTAATAACAAAAAATGAGAAAAGAAAATATAGGACCCTTTCAGTGTGAGATGAGTAGGCAGATTATTGGAGATAAGGAAAAAGTTTAAGTATTAAACAAATTCTTTGCCTCTGTGTTTACCTGGGAAGAATCAAGTTCAATAGTAGCGCCGCAGGAGGAAGCCACAACCTCCATATTAATGAACAATTGGTTAACTGAGGAAGAAGTTCATAAGCGACTTGAAAAAATTTAAGTAAATAATACACCTGGCCCTGATGGCATACATCCAAGAGTTCTCAAGGAGTTAAGCTCAGTAATAGCAAAACCATTATATTTAATATTCAAGGACTCCATTTCCACAGGCTCAGTACCACAAGATTGGTGTAAAGCAGATGTGGTGCCTATATTTAAAAAGGGAGCTAGATCACAACCGGGAAATTACAGACCTGTAAGTCTGACTTCAATAGTAGGGAAACTACTTTAAGGTTTAATACAGGATAATATTCAGGAATACCTAATGGAAAACAAAATTATTAGTAATAGTCAGCATGGATTTATGAAGGATAGATCATGCCAAACTAACCTTGTCCTTGAGGAGGTCAGTAGGAATTTAGATCAGGGTAAGTAATGCAGTTGATGTGGTCTACTTAGATTTTGCAAAGGCTTTTGATACGGTTTCACACAAGAGGTTGGTGTACAAAATAAAGAAAATTGGACTCCGTAATAATATATGCACCTGGATTGAAAACTGGTTAAAGGACAGACAACAGAGGGTTGTCATAAATGGAACTTTTTCAGGTTGGGCTAAAGTCGTGAGTGGAGTACCTCAGGGATCGGTACTGGGACCCCTGCTTTTTAACTTGTTTGTTAATGACCTTGAGGTTGGGATCGAGAGCAAAATCTCCATCTTTGCTGATGATACTAAATCGTGTAAGGTAATAGAATCAGAGCAGGATGTAATTTCTCTTCAGAAGGACTTGGAGAGAATGGAAACGTGGGCAGGTACTGTTAATGGCAAATGAGGTTTAATACAGATAAATGTAAGGTTATGCATTTGGGATGCAAGAATAAAAAGGCGTCTTACAAATTAAATGGAGATATATTGAGGGAATCCTTGAGAGGGATTTAGGAGTGCTTGTAGACTGCAGGCTTAGCAATAGTGCCCATGTCATGCAGTAGCTGCAAAAGCAAACAAGATCTTATCTTGCATCAAACAGGCAATGGATGGAAGGGAAGTAAACATAATTATGCCCCTTTACAAAGCACTAGTAAGACCACACCTTGAATATGGAGTACAATTTTGGCCACCAATCCTAAGAAAATACATTATGAAACTAGAGAGAGTGCAGAGAAGAGCCACCAAATTAATAAAGGGGATGGACAATCTAACGTATGAGGAGAGGCTAGCTAAATTAGATTTATTTACATTAGAAAAGAGGCGTCTAAGAGGGGATATGATAACTATATACAAATATATTCAGGGACAATACAAGGAGCTTTCAAAAGAACTATTCATCCCACGGGCAGTACTAAGGACTCGGGGCCATCCCTTAATGTTGGAGGAAAGGAAACTTCACCAGCAACAAAGGAAAGGGTTCTTTACAGTAAGGGCAGTTATAATGTGGAATTCATTACCCATGGAGACTGTGATGGCAGATACAATAAATTTGTTAAAAAAAGGTTGGACATCTTTTTAGATGGAAAAGGTATACAGGGATATATCAAATAAGTATACATGGAAAGGATGTTGATCCAGGGATTAATCCAATTCTTGGAGTCAGGAAGGAATTAATTTTTACCTTTAATGGGGATTTTTGTTTGCCTCCCTCTGGATCAATAAGTAAGTATAGATATAGGATAAAGTATCTGTTGTCTAAATTTAGCATAGGTTGAACTTGATGGACCTATGTCTTTTTTCAACTTCATCTACTATGTAACTATATATATATATATATATATATATATATATATATATATATATATATATATATATATATATATATATACACATATACATATACACACACACACACTTCTTTTTTGCAAGATGGTTTTAAAGAACTGGGAGCCAACTTTATATATATATATATATATATATATATATATATATATATATATATATATATATATATATATATATATATATATATATATATATATATATATATATATATATATATATACAAACAAAGGAAAAAGGCAGCGCCTCTGATTCTTAGTGATATATAAATCTCAAAAAAGTGTTACAAGTGAATATATGTTCATGAAAATAATCAATTCAAAAAAGAACATAAATGAAAATAAAATTGATATCCCAATAAATAAACAATTAATATAGTAACACCTAAAATTCTATACCTGTGCTCTATTCAAAGAAAAAAACTACACACTCACAAATGATATAACATTAACGTGCTTAACAAACAAAACCACATAAATATGCAAAGGAGGAGGATAATATATATATATATATATATATATCACCGCTTAGAATCCTTTAGCTGCAGAAATTAAAAAAATAGTTTGCAAACATTGGCACCTAGTCCAAAAGGACCCCATATTACAACCTTATTTTCAAATAAAACCACAAATAGTATTTAAAAAGTCTGATACTTTAAAAAAGAATTTGGCTCCCAGTTGTTTAAAACCATCTTGCAAAAAAGAAGTGTATAATAACACATTTTTAGACACTAGAGGTTTCTATAAGTGTCTGAAATGCAAGATGTGTAAATTGGAACCTCGTGGTTCCAAACAGTCTAAAAATTTAATTTCTACACATACGGGAAGTAGCTATAAGATTGAGCACCTCATCAGTTGCAATTCCATTAATATTGTTTATCTAATTCAATGCCCCTGTAAAAAAACAGTATTTGGGTAGAACCCCAAGAAAATTAAAATTACGTTTTGCCGAGCATATTACTAATATACAAAAAGGGTGCATGCAACATAATTTGTCCAAGCATTTTGCTGAATATCATAACAAAGATCCTGCAGGAATTATTTGTATTGGAATAGACAAACTGCTATGTAACTGGAGAGGAGGCAATACCATCAATGCAATATCTAAACTTGACAACAGGTGGATACATACATTGAAAACTCTTGTTCCACTAGGTCTTAATGTGGATGTTGATTTAGGTGCCTTCCTTATTTAATATAATTTAGAAATTTCCAGCTACTAGCAAGGTTTGGTCTTTTCCACTTACATTTAATTCTGACTATTTTTTATTATATTTGATGTATAAAACTCAGTCTTTCAGTTTCATTTCTTGTTTTTTGAATTTATATATGTCCATTGTATTAGATCATTTTTATATAATATTTGTATATTTTATATAAATACCATGTTCTTAACTGTTTTATTTTCTATTTTAATTGGCTTAGCACCTGATTATCTTAGTAGAGAGACTAGTTCTAATTTGCATAGCCTATCTGGACCTTGCAATCTACTATTTATGATGTTCAGGTGATGTCTGAGTCATGCCCCAGAAGAAGTCTAAACTCAGACGAAACTAGTAGGGTGAGGATCTCTTAGTACATCTCCCTATTTGTTGTTGTATTCAGTACTTTTAACTGTCTTTCTATTTGCTGCAAAGTCTTATTTAAAGGCTATTGGGACTGTTATATCAATCTCAGAATTAAGCCCTGTGGCTAATCTCACCGAGTGAACGGAGCCAGTGGTATCCCCGTTTAGGGGAGTGACGTCACCATCAGAGGACCCGCGCAACTGCTGACTACAACTGAGCAGTGACGCTTCCGCGTCCAAGCACACAGACGAAGTGAGCGGGTCCTGAGATTATCAACCCCTTTGATGCAGCGATCTGGAAGCATTTGACTGATATGCCTGTTATTTCTGCTACATTGTAAGTAGCGTCTGTTGCTTGCGCAATACTTTTATTCATAAACGTACTTCACCATATCGGTATCTATTTCATCTATAGGTACATCTCGTTGTGGAATTCGAATATAGGACTTGTTCACGTATTTATCCTTCAGGTGTTGTATATCCATGCGAAATCCAGTGCTGTCATGCGCTCAGGCAAACAGCTGAGGCAGATGACACCAAAGTGTCAGTGATCTGACAGTGAGGGAACATTCGTCGGAAGGTGCGGAGGGGGGACACAATGAAGGTCGGGGCTCAGGGGCATTAAGCTTGAACCTGTCAGCTCATCCATCCTGGGTCCCTGCCTTCTTTACTCACGTTCCATTGCGTGCATCCGGATGAAGATAAGCAGATGAATAGAGATGAAAACCCGGCGCCACAGCAATCAGTCAAGGTCCAAACGAATCCAGTAATACAAAAGGCTTTAATGGTATGAGACACACACTAGGCAGCAGGCTACATCACCACCTCCTCTACGCGTTTCCCGCCATTACAGCGCTTCGTCTCCAAGACTTAGCATAAGGTTACACCTTGTACAATGAAATAGTATCATGAAATGGTATCACAGTTAATGACTTGGATAAAGATATCTTAAAGGAAATAGCCAATTAGACACATCTGCTAGATATATTATGGTATAAGTATATAATAATAAAATAATAAAATAACGTTTGTAAATTATATAAAAGATATAACAAATATATACATGAAATGCATAATCAACAAACAGAGCTCTGATAGGTTAGGGACACTATGGAGAGGCCACATGATTGATGTGGACTCGCTCTCCGAGGATGGAGGTGACAATCATGTCCCTAAAGAAAAGGAGAGGAGGGTTGATCATGAAGATCCTGATAGAAGTGCTAGACCTAGGGAATCCAATACAGCACACAAGTCTCCGTATTTTTTAGATCAAACACCAAGACAGGAAAAGATGAGAGAGAAAGAAAAGGACAACCACTATCCTCTGTGGGGTCGAGAGGCCCCAAACAAACCCAAGAGACAGAGCAAAAGAGGAGCAGAGGAACTAGGACGGGGAGAGTTGTACAAATGAAGGAGAACAGAGGAAGATTAGTACAATCTGAGGTTGGTGGTAATGTATTTAATTTGTCTAGCATTTCACCAACCACTGACCAATCCTCTATGTTGGAAAGGGGCCTGTCTTTTTCACTGAATACAGGCCCCAATTGTCATGGTGACTTTGTGGAAGGCTGTATGTTACACACATAAATATATAAAAGATAATATATATTTATAACTGGGTCTGAACTGGGACGAGACTTAGATATGATAAAATATAATTTATTCCTTGATAAAGGTGAACACACAAAATGTACAAATAACAGGCAAAATATAGACACTTACTTAAAATGGAAATGATGAAGCAGTCATATCTGGACTGGCAGTTCATACAGCACTCTTCATAGTCATCAAGACACCAAAGACATGAAAGTCCTCTGGCAGGAAGACAGTGCATAGCGTTTCTCTCAGCAATCAAGATGGTATAGAACAGAACAAGGATAAAGGGTTGACCACAGATTATATACCTTTTGTGGCCCTATCCTTAACCTTAAGTACAGGTGATTGGTTTTCAATTACCTCCAGCCACTCACTAACATGGGAACCCATTTTGATCCCTGCCCCCCTGCTAGTCGGTACATGCGCAGTAGAGCTCAGGGGTCTCATTTCTATAACCCCTCCTCTACATCAGGAATGCCAGCTAGTCTACCAGTTTGGGGTCCTGGCAGGATATTCTTTGTTTGTGAGGTGTGAAATGGAACACTTGAAGACTGCTCTGGTTTGAGTAATCTCCGCCCTCATGCAAACAGTGGAGGTGACAAAATCCTTTGAACCATACTTAAGTCCTAGACATTGGGTCACCTTTCTGGCCATATGCTACCCTGGTATGCAAAGGAATTTCCTCTGGGTTTTACCCATACCTTTGACAGTATGATAGATAAAACATGAACATATCAAAATATCCGGTTCCGTTAGGTCCAAAATTCCCAGTTCTCAATGCCGGAACTGGGACACCCTATGGTCCAATTTGCGACGTGCTACGACCTTCGGAACCGGAGATACACAAATACACTTAAAACCGTTTCACATTTTAATACACAAATCTCCGCTGTAAATTAAATCACGGTTTTTCACTAAATCCTCATTGAAAACAACGGGCTTCGCCGCCATAGACTTTCAATGGCAAACCGCCGCCGTTGGCGGCTATGGGAATCCCCGCTATAGACTTTCAACGGGGCGACGCCGCCGTTGAAGTCAATGGGGTTTTTCCGCCGTAGCCGGTCAATGGGGTTTGGCCGCCATTGGAGTCTATGGGAAAAGTCCCGACCCTTCAAGGGGGTCCATACTCCGTCGGGTTGGTCCAAGCGGGTCAAGGATGGTTCTGCAGCGATGCCGGAGCAGTGGCTACAGATACCCCAAACCCTGATCCGCTGGGCCCTCCGGAACCGGAGCTATGGATTACCAATTTTCAGCTGTTCACACTTAGCCGTTTTCTTGAGCTGTTTCTGCCGTCGCCATTGGAACCTATGGCGCGGCCCACTCTTCTCGGTTCGACCCTTATCGGGGGTCCAGGATACGGGGACCCGGTTGTGGTCGAGTGGGGGGGAGGTCTAGGAACTAGGGACAGAAAGAATTTTATTTCTAGGTGCCCTAGAACTGTTTATTCCCACGACACTTGTCGTTGAACTTGACTTATCAGTGATCAAAGCTCTCCTATTGAAAATGTATCCGCTTTGCAGTTAAGCGGTTTGGACGGCAGCCAACTCGTTCTGGAAAGCTCTTTCGAGGATTTCTCCATTTAAGTCAATGAGCCCATTGACTTTCAATGGGAAACCGCCGCTCTCCCTCTCGGACGCCATCTGCTGGTCTTCTCAGGAACAGGACTCGACAGCAAGATTCGCCATTGAAATACATGGAGTTCCAATGGCGGCCTATGGGAGCCTGCAAAATGGTGCCTGAAAAGGCGGGAAAATTACACAAAGGGCTATAATCACTATACCACTATTAACTCTTGTGCTCCCGGATGGATCCCAGTGTGTGTGTGATGCAGACACTGATTAACAATAAAACAGGGGAACAGTGGAATATACATTTTCAGGATATGACAAGGGTTAAATCACACGTCTGGGCCTCAGCCCAGTTAACCCCTTGTCTCCCTGGTGAGTTAAGAGGGTGGCCAATTGGGGTGTAACCCCTTTAATCCCGGGCCAAATCCTCCCACCGTCACACCAATGCTTTTCAACTATTTGTAGATCTAAACAGCTTTATGAGAAAATTGACTCTTAAGAGATACTTTAACATTCAACAAGCAAATATTAAACAAGCAAATTCCATCCTGACTCCCAATACACAAGAAGAAGTCTGTATGGAGGCTCTTACCACTCTGCTGAGGGAGTCTGGAACGGCATTGGGTATATCACAGGAGCCGATTGATACATTTGAATTATCTATACATCCTACTAGCCAATTTGATCTAGATGTGGAGGATGATTTAAAAATTATGCATTCACCTTTTAGGCAGAGGTCGCTCTTCTTCCCTTACCAATCTAAGGGGGATTTGCAGACGCCTTTTACAATTTGGTCCTTCGAGATTTTGAGTCACTGTGTTCGAAACCTATGAGGTTGAATCAGAATCTCTCTAGAGGTGAACTGGACACTCATCAGACAAGATGACAAGGGGGGGAGGCATAGTCATCCAGGACAAATCTGCATATTTATTAGAGGCGCACAGACTCCTGGGTGACTGCCTCCTATGTAGTCCTGCCAGCAGATCCTGTTGAATCTTATCAGGATGTTTTGAAGGAGCTTCTCACACAAGCACTTAATAATGATATAATTTCTAAAACAGAGTATAAATTTATATTTAATTCACATCCACACACACCTATTTTTTATCATTTGCCCAAAGTGCATAAGTCATTGCTCAATCCCCCTGGCAGGCCCATAATTTCAAGGGTGGAGTCGATGACATCGGACCTCTCCCAGTACGTTGATTACTATCTTCAACCCTTTGTAGCTAAGCTCAGGTCACATATTAGGGATACGCTCTACGTCATCGACTCCCTCTCCGATCTTAAGTGGAAACCAACATATCTTTGGGCCACATGTGATTGTGGCCTCGCTTTACACTTGCATAGATCATTCAAGGGGGATTGAAGCTATTAAGTACTGGCTTGACACTGACTTATCCATTCCCGGTAAACACAAGAAATTTATTTTGGATTGTTTTGGTTTTATTTTAACTCACAATTACTTTCTGTTTGAAGAACTTTTTATTTACAGATCTGTGGAACGGCCATGGGCACGAGGTTCGCCCCCAGCTATGCCAATCTCTTCATGGGTTACTGGAAGGAGAGATCCATCTGGCACCATGTGGAGCTCGGGTGGGCCTCGTGTACTATGGCCATTTCATAGATGATATTATTATGATTTGGGATGGTGAAGAGGCGGCCTTATCTCACATAACACACAAGTAATTTTCTCATAAAGCTCCCAATAGTAGCACTCATGATAGATAACACTATAAGTAGAAGTGTTATTACAGTGGAAGCCACAAATAGCCTAATCCCACAGTGGGGTCAGCCACAAAAGGTCAAACTCAACAAAAATAATAAAGTTTTATTAAACAATTAAAACCAGAAGAAACATCATAAAAATGCATATTTAAAAGTCCCCAAAAGTGTATGGTGGTGAGAGGAATAGGCAGTGTAGTATACCTTATGCCTAAATCACACTGACAAATGGTAATAAGCCGTACTTATAACACCAGTCTCACACAAGCTCTCTGTGAGGCTGTACAGGCAAAGATCATGCCAAAACACGCAGCAGGAGAGTAAGAACTTGACAACCCCCCAAATACACTAAATAAATCAACCTAATGATGAGTATACGACATGATATGGTGTGTCCTGCGCTAGTAAGTAAACAGCTGCAGCCGTGGGAAGTATCCCGGACTGATCTCGCCTCCAAACACAAACCACGTGAGCGCCAACGTGATGACGTCACGCGTACCATCACTACCACTACTCACTTTAAGTCTGTCTGTGAATAACTACGTTCATGCGTCCAACAATCACCACAAACAATGGCTCGGGAACATTCCTCTAGGGCAGTTTCATCAGATCAAAAGAAACTGCACTAGAGAGTGATTTCTTGTGCCAGGCGGACACTGGGTCAGAAATTTCCAGCCAAATGCTATGATAGGAAGCTAGTCTCTGACTCCCTCAGCAAAGTGAGGGCACTTGACAGGTCCCTGTTATTGAAAACATCCAATAGAAGGCCTCATTTAGGGTATGGTGCTCCTAGGGATACAAGCCATACTGGTCCCTCCATTTTAAGATTTGTAACCACCTATAACCAGTCCTATAGAAACATCCAAAAAATTCTAACTGACCATTGGAGAATTCTCAAGTGTGACCCTCATCTGTGGTCCACCCTCCCAGAGTGGGCCTCCATCATCTATAGAAAGGATAGAAATATCAAAAACGTAGTGGCACCGAGTAAACTCAGGCCGAGTGGTTCGCCTGCCTCTTCCGCGACTGTGAGCCCATTTTGTAATCGCAAGTGCGGAAGGGCCAGATGTATCACCTGCAAGCATCTAGTGGTTAAGCCTCAATTTCATTCATCTAGTAAGGGGACGGTCTATCAGATTAGGAGCAATATTAATTGCCATAGTACGTATGTCGTATACCTGATCCAGTGTGGATGCGGCCAGCAATATGTTGGTTGCACCACACGCTCATTAAGCGTGCGCTTCCTTGAGCATAGGAGAAATGTTTTAAAGGGTATCAATCCTCAGTCTCCCTCGGCATTTCAAATCAGCCCATAACCAGGACCCTAATTCTATGACCATCATGGGTCTTGCACATGTTCTCCTTATGCTCTAGGAGGCGATCGCTTAAAGGCACTATGCCGGCGGGAGACATTCTGAATCCACCAGTTGGGTAATTTAACCCCTGGTGGACTGAATGAGTGTTTGGATGCAAGTACGCATGTTTAGTCTCCTTGGTTCTCTGGTCGGTCTCCCCGTCTGGACTCTGGTTCTGCCATTCATTTGGCAACTCTGCTCTTCCTCTCTTACATATGTCCTTAATAGTAGCTCTCATCTTTTTCTCCTGCAATTATCACCACCCAAGTACTCTCATTTAATTAGGGCAGTTCATGTGCAATGCCCTATTGGCCATCTTGTTGCTTAACCTTGGATTATCCCCCTCTCCCCCCCCCTTTTCCCATTCCTTCCTCTATGCAAGATTTTACTGTTGGCTTAGAATTTTGTCCTGATATTTTTAAACCTTCAATTATCATGTGGCCTCTCCAGTGTCCCTAACCTATCAGAGCTCTGTTTGTTGATTATGCATTTCATGTATATATTTGTTATATTTTTTAATGAAGACCATGACTGCCTACAAAACATACACAACACGACGTCAGTAAGGAGCGACTTAGAAAGTACGCCCCTTAAGGAGGGAGATGTATTGTTTGTAGATGGGTCATGCTCCAAAACCGCAGATGGAGTATATCTGACTGTATTTGCAGTAGTTAGGTTACCAGACACAGTAATCTGTTCTGGAGCGTTACCGTTAGTTTCAGCTCAAGCAGCAGAATTAGTATTATTGACAGAAGCATGTAAAGCATCATCTCAGAATACGGTAACCATTTACACAGACTCTCGTTATGCATACGGAGTGGTACACGATTTTGGCGTAATATGGAAAAATCGTGGTTTTGTAAGTGCAGATGGTAAGGGAATATCACATGCCACTTTGGTAGAGCAGTTACTGGACGCCATGTTGCTACCCAGTAAACTAGCTATTGTTAAATGTAAAGGACATGCTGGTGGAGAGACAGATGAGGCCAAAAGTAATGAGTTGGCTGATTTTTATGTGAAAGAGGCTGCACATTCACAGATTATGTTTCCAGCCTATAACACCACTGTTGACACACAACTCAATATGGTAATGACATGCCATCTCCCAGACTATGATCTTAAAATGTTACAGGAACTTGCAGAGGAAAAGGATGTAGAGCTATGGGAGGAAAAAGGTTTGAGCAAAGATGAAAATGGTATTTGGACTAAGGGCACAGTGATAGGTTTTCCTAAAATAGCTAGCCCTATTTTAATCTCAAATTTTCATGGAATTGGGCAAATGGGAAAGAAAGCTACAGGTGATCAGATTAAGGAATTGTTTTTAGTCAGAGACATTGATCAGGTAGTTGAGACAATTAGCCAGATGTCTAACATGTATCAGGAATAACACACAGGGAACACGACCCACAAAACATGAACATCTACCACCACCTAGTGGCCCAATGGAGCAAATACAAATTGATTTCACACAGATGCCAACAGCTGCAGGAAAGCTGAAATACCTACTGGTAATGGTAGATCAATTTAGCAAATGGGTTGAGGCATTTCCATCAACGAACGAAAACGCAAAGACCGTTGTAAAAATACTTTGTAAGGAAATCATTCCCCGGTGGGGATGTCCTCTTCAAATAAATAGTGATAGAGGAACACATTTCACATCCCAGGTGTCTCAAGGAGTTGCTAAGACTCTCGCTATAGATTGGAAGTTTCACATATCTTACCACCCACAGTCATCAGGTCAGGTAGAGAGGACCAATCGCACGATCAAGGATAAACTGCGTAAAGGAACAAATGGTACCTTTTCAAGATGGCCAGATGTCCTTCCCGCAGTCCTTGCAGAAATCAGAATGACCCCGAATAGTACTACCAAATTGTCACCATTTGAAATTTTAATGGGGAGGCCGTTTCCAACTCCCTGGGCTCATGGTACGTATTGCCCGAAGGAAGTTGGAGACCTAGAACAAATTCAAGAGAATTATGTTTATCACTTGATACAGAAATTGAATGGCATCTATGGTGATGTTTCTTCTTCTCTTCCACTCCCTTCAGATAAGCCGACACATCCTTTCCAGCCCGGAGACAAGGTAGTGGTCAAGCTCCTTCCCGCCAAAGGAGGGACGACGGAACCTGCCTACGGACTTCCAACCACGATCCTAGCAGTAACTCGTACAGCCGTGCTGACTGAAGATTCATCAACATGGATTCACGCATCACGTATCAAGTCAACAAAGGAGTAGAGACACGATTCCAGATCCATGAAGTAGCGGAGACACGATTTCAGAAGAATCAGCGCAGAATTATACAATTTCTTACATTCTTTAGCATATTGACATTATTGGTATGATTATTTACCACATATGCGTAAAAGAAGTAGTTAACACTAGCACCTCTGTTAGCTGCCCTCACCACAGTGCACCAGAAAGCTCTTTTTTCTCTGGGGAAGGTGAAATCTCTTCTCTCCTTTCCAGAGAACAAGATGAAAGCGAAACCCATGTACCACAGGTCCAGTCTAACTCTCCCAATCTGCCAGAAAAACATTACACACGCTCCAAACGTATGGCTTCATTACTAACGGAAGTCAAAACTAACCTCTGGAAACATTTGGCTGTTGAGGTACTGAATATGTCACATTTCTGTTTAGCCGACATGACCAGCACAACTGACATAATCACAAGCTGTTTAATAGCAGTCCCCACACCAGTAGAGATTTTGTTAAAAGTGTTTAGCATAGGTAATAATGATAGTTTAGCAGAACATCATGATGTGCGACAGCATTTCTCTGTCTATGAATACTGTCGTGACTGTCCCCAGTGTATTGGTGAAAAATGGGCTAATATGACACAAATTACGACCCAGAATATAACACAGGGTGACATATGTTATCAAATGACATGTAATCCTGAAAAGATAGGCAAATGTAAACAAGTAAAATTGACACCCTCAGCATCCACCAACATGACCCGAATATTGTGTAATCGAGCTGATGACAAATGTGCTAACGTCAATAACACTATGAGTTGTAATCACACAATAAGCACACCAAGTCATATATATTCTGTTAAACTTCCCGTCGGATGGTTGTTTTCTTGTGGTAATACTACGTACACATATATACCAGGAAACATCTCCGGGGGACCATGTGCTCTCACCAGGTTAGGGATAATGATGTTTTTTGTAGAACCTGGCCTACATCAAACCAAAGTTAAGCGATCCACTATTTCAGTTACTGAAGATTGCAATCCACATGTAGTTTTATTGTCAAATGCTGAAATTCTAAGTCTAGCAGTCTCTCTTGTTGGAGTTCCTGGATTGGCTGTGCATTCAGCAAGAACTATCAATAAACTGGCATGTGCTGTAGCCAAGGGGTTAAATCACACTTCCCAGGCCCTAGAAGAACTGATGATAGATTTACAAGGTACACGCAAAGCAATTTTGGAAAATCGTGCGGCAATTGATTATCTTTTGCTTAAACATGAGCATGGATGTCAAGATTTTGAGGGGATGTGCTGTTTTAATCTCTCTGATCATTCAAAATCATTGCAAAATCATGTAGCCAACATCAAAAGTCTTGTTGCAGACATTACTGAGAGAGTTGATCAGTTTGATTGGACTTTTGGGTTAGGCGCATGGATTGGAGAGTTGGGAAAGAAATTTATTATGGGACTGATATTTATCCCTTGCATAGTTGTAGTATTAGTTGTTATTTTTTCATGCTGCAAATTAATGTGTTTATCTTTATGTAAAATGATTATGCCTTCTGCTAAGTCAGTTGATCACACATATGCTTCACTGAACGTTAATGCCCCTATTCCTAGTTTCCCAAATATGACCTATAACTCTAGACCTACTGCTGCGGCACAGTTTATTCGAGCATTTGCCCGTTCTGTGCCGCAGCAGTAGCCTGGCGCGCGCCCGAGTGTGACGGGCGCGCGCCGAAGCAGCGGAAGAGCGCCCTCCGATCGGGGCGCTCTCCCTACCGCTGCCGGGTCCGCCGGGTCCCCCGGAACCCCCTGCCGCTGTCCCGCGATCGCGGGACACCAGGGCTCCCTCGGGGAGCCCCTGGACGCGCGTGCAGGGGGCGCACGCTCCCGATGACGCGTGACCGCGCGTCTATGACGCGCGGCACGCCGAGGGGCGGCCACTAGCAAGCCGGGAGATTTCCCGGCTTGCGGTACCGACCACACTTCAATAAAGTGTGTCGGTAGTGTACAACCACTAGTGTCCCGATACCTTTAGTGGATTATGATAATGTTCAAATCCAGTACGAGACCCCTGTACCATAGGGATTGTCATTTTATGACAAAAGGAGGGATTGATAATGTGTATATCAAGGGGGGACTCCATTTTGATTGCTATATAACCATTTCTATATAACCATTGTGTACTAACACTTAAATCTCAGGAACTAACTAAATGCCATATGCTATTGTGCTTTTGAATCAGATGTCAGAGTGACCTTTTACCCACTTACTGATAACTGAACTAATGAACTAAATGTTTGTTCAGACTTATTTCATCATGTAGAAACAGGAAGTGTAGCCAGCCATGCTGAGCCTGAATTTTAAGAATGTCATACACAATGAAATGTTCTAAAGAATAACGTTTCCTTTACAGCCTCCAAAAGAATCTGTACTCAGACCACTTCCCAAATCGTAAACTTTCTAGCTGTCATGTTCTGAGATAAACAGACAGGGAAGTAAAAGGGAAGTGAGTTTCTCAATGCATGTGTTTTTCTATGCTTGGTTGCCTATATAACATGAGTGAAAATCTTTATTAAACGAGACAGTTTTTGACTAAGCTTCACTGGTTGTCTGACTCAATTACTGCTCCTCCGAGCTCGTCCGCCATTTTGTCTTTTCCTGTAGCAGTGCTTTAAGAGTGGGTTAAGACCTCCGGGGGAAAATCGATTCAAGTACGAGAGAAGAATTCCTACGCGTCGCCGTAAAGGAATTAATATTTTCAGTCTTGTATGGTGTACTTTAGGTCAGGGTGAGGCTTGCTTTTGTATATTGTATTTTATTTGGTACTTATATTTTGTCTGATGGTAACTTGTTCTGTTTAACGATTGAAATAGTTAATTGTTTAATTGTTATGGATGGAATTTAAATTGTTTAGTGATTTGATTAATGAATGCTAATTGTTTTATGGTGACTTGATTGGTTTAAATAGTATACTTCTTTGGATGTATTGGTATTTTGTTTGGAACATGTTATTGTTAACATTCATTGGCAGAGTGTACATGGTGCACAGATTGTATGCATCATGTACACTGGCGACACACTTTATTCGAGCTTGGCTAGTCCCACGAATTCGGGTATACCCGGGTGTATTGAGGTTTGTGACTGTTTTCTGCCCGAGTGCATTGAGTTATTTTCCAAGCAGGGATTGAAGCATTTTATTCCCGCTGGCTGCAATACTGCACAGTATATATATATAAACTGCATTACAATTCATGAATTTATGCCATCTGGTAGACACGCGAAGCATTGCAGCCTATTAAATCCTAATCATTATCATTTAACAGATCAGCCGCCCATCAGCCAGGCATGAACCCAGGCTGGGAAGGCAAATGCAACGGGGCTTGTCAGAGGTTAGGAGCGGCACATTCCAGGTATCTGCCAGGTACATACCGGGTATTTGCTCGAATAAAGTGTGTCGGTGCAGTATACAATTTAAATGCAATGTTTTGATTGGCATTTGAGGCATTTGATTGGAAGATGAGATTGGATTTTTTTAGGAAATATGATTTTATAGTACTGTGTCTGCATGGAGAAGTGGTATTTGTAGAAGAGCATGTTTTTGATAACCCTTCTACATTTATTTGTATATTGATTCATCATGTGTGTATATATATATATATATATATATAAATATATATATTTACAGTGTTCGACAAATCACCCAAATATCTACTCGCCAAACCAAAAAATCTACTCGCCACCTAGTCCCGCCCCCAACCCCACCCCTAGTCCCACCCCCAACCCTAGTCCCGCCCAATTAGTCCTTGTTACGTGTGTGTGTGTGTGTGTGTGTGTGTGTGTGTGTGTGTGTGTGTGTGTGAATGTCGGATCTAGAAATAAAAGCCAGATGTGAATGACAAGTTTCCTGAAATCCTTAACCAGTGTCTGGACGTTCCCGCTTCACAATATCTAAAGCAGCAATCCTGACTGGGATCTTACCTGATCCACAGTCCTCCAATGTCCAGGTACCCTCATTCCCGCAATGTTATACATTGGAGGGGAGGTGTTCCCTACCTGTCTTCTGGGTTAGGGGGGATTCCGATGTCTCTCGTGTGAAGCTTGAGTCAGATCTGGAAGAAAGCAGTATAGGTTATTTCGGTGTAGTATAGTGCAGTTAAGATATATAGGGTAAATAAGAGATCCAGATCCAGAGTGTGAGACAGACATAGAGTGTGGGTGAGAGACACAGAGAGAGGGTGAGAGAGAGAGGGTGACAGAGAGGCACAGCGAGAGAGGGTGACAGAGAGAGCAAGAGTATGTGAGTGAGGTGGTGGGTGACTGACTGACAGACACTTGGGTGGGTGGGTGACTGACTAGGTTACTGACTGACTGGGTGAGTGAGTGAGTGACTGACTGAGTGGGTGACTGACTGAGTTGACTGACTGGGTGACTGACTGGGTGGGTGACTGACTGACTGACTGGGTGGGTGACTGACTGACTGGGTGGGTGACTGACTGACTGACTGGGTGGGTGAGTGACTGATTGGGTGAGTGACTGACTGGGAGAGTGACTAACTGGGTGAGTGACTGACTGGGTGAGTGACTGACTGGGTGGGTGAGTGACTGGGTGGGTGAGTGACTGGGTGGTTGAGTGACTGACTGGGTGGGTGAGTGACTAGGTTTCTGACTGACTGGGTGAGTGACTGACAGACTGGGTGGGTGAGTGACTGACTGACTGGGTGAGTGACTGACTGGGTGGGTGAGTGACTGGGTGGGTGAATGATTGGGTGGGTGAGTGACTGACTGGGTGAGTGACTGACTGGGTGAGTGACTGACTGGGTGAGTGAGTGACTGACTGGGTGGGTGAGTGACTGTGTGGGTCAGTGACTGTGTGGGTCAGTGACTGGGTGGGTGAGCAACTGGGTGGGTGAGCGACTGGGTGGGTGAGTGACTGACTGGGTGGGTGACTGACTGACTGGGTGGGTGACTGACTGGGTGAGTTACTGACTGACTGGGTGAGTTACTGACTGACTGGGTGGGTGAGTGACTGACTGGGTGAGTGACTGACTGGGTGGGTGAGTGACTGGTGAGTGACTGACTGGGTGGGTGAGTGACTGGGTGGGTGAATGATTGGGTGGGTGAGTGACTGGGTGGGTGAGTGACTGGGTGGGTGAGTGACTGACTGACTGGGTGCGTGAGTGACTGGATGGGTGAGTGACTGGATGGGTGAGTGACTTGGTGGGTGAGTGACTGGGTGGGTGAGTGACTGGGTGGGTGAGCGACTGGGTGGGTTTGTGACTGACTGGGTGGGTGAGTGACTGGGTGGGTGACTGACTGGGTGAGTGGGTGGGTGACTGACTGGGTGACTGACTGGGTGGGTGAGTGACTGAGTGGGTGAGTGACTGACTGGGTGAGTGACTGACTGGGTGGGTGAGTGACTGAATGGGTGGGTGGGTGAGTGACTGACTGGGTGAGTGACTAACGGGGTGAGTGACTGACTGGGTGAGTGACTGACTGGGTGAGTGACTGACTGGGTGAGTGACTGACTGGGTGGGTGAGTGACTGACTGGGTGGGTGAGTGACTGACTGGGTGGGTGAGTGACTGACTGGGTGGGTGAGTGACTGACTGGGAGGGTGAGTGACTGACTGGGTGGGTGAGTGACTGACTGGGAGGGTGAGTGACTGACTGGGTGGGTTAGTGACTGACTGGGTGGGTGAGTGACTGGGTGGGTGAGTGGGTGGGTGACTGACTGACTGGGTGACTGACTGACTGGGTGACTGACTAACTGGGTGACTGACTGACTGGGTGACTGACTGACTGGGTGTAAAATGGGACAAATACATTAGGAATAACTGTAGACAGCATAAAAGACTTGTTACAATTAACCAAACAATGTTTTATTTAACAGATTATCCGGCCGGGAGCACCCCCGCTGGCACCTCCCACCCAGCGGGCCCCCTCCCTCACAGGTCGTCGTCCCCTGCTACTCACCCCCATAACAGATCAACCTTGCAACCTTGAGCCCTCCCCTGCGAGAGGCAGAAAGAGAGGGCGAGAGGCAGAGAACGAGAGGCAGAGGGCGAGAGACGGGGGTGATTGGGTAGGTGGGGTGTCGGGGGTTTGATTGGGGGGGTGATTTGACACTTCTGGTATCCTACACACACACACACACACCCGCACGCGCACACACTCTCCCATGCACACACTCTTCCATAGACACACACACTCTCCCATACACACACACACACACACACACACACATACATTCTCCCATGCACACACACACACACACACATACACACGGGGAAGAAGAGAGGAAAGGCAGCGCGACCAAACACCACCACCACTGCCCCGCTTGCCCCCCCCCGCGACCATCTCCCGCCCTGCGCGGGCAGCCACGGGATCTTGGGGAAGCGGAGACCAAGGGGGTGAAGAGGGAACACCCCCGCTACCATCACCCCGCGCGGGGATCGGCGGGAAGCCGGGGTAAGCGGGGAACGGGGGGAGAAGGGGGAACACCCCCACTACCATCTCCCGCCCCTAGTCCCACCCCAACCCTAGTCCCGCCCTAACCCCGCTTTAAAATAAAATATATAAATAAAATACATTTAATAAATCCCTTGCAGAACAACATTCGTTTTTGACATAAATGTATTTATTGTATTACATTATACTACAATTAGTCCTTGTTACGTGTGTGTGTGTGTGTGTGTGTGTGTGTGTGTGTGTGTGTGTGTGTGTGTGTGTGTGTGTGTGTGTGTGTGTATGTCGGATCTAGAAATAAAAGCCAGATGTGAATGACAAGTTTCCTGAAACCCTTAACCAGTGTCTGGACGTTCCCGCTTCACAATATCTAAAGCAGCAATCCTGACTGGGATCTTATCTGATCCACAGTCCTCCAATGTCCAGGTACCCTCATTCCCGCAATGTTATACATTGGAGGGGAGGTGTTCCCTACCTGTCTTCTGGGTTAGGGGGGATTCCGATGTCTCTCGTGTGAAGCTTGAGTCAGATCTGGAAGAAAGCAGTATAGGTTATTTCGGTGTAGTATAGTGCAGTTAAGATATATAGGGTAAATAAGAGATCCAGATCCAGAGTGTGAGACAGACATAGAGTGTGGGTGAGAGACACAGAGAGAGGGTGAGAGAGAGAGGGTGACAGAGAGGCACAGCGAGAGAGGGTGATAGAGAGACACAGCGAGAGAGGGTGACAGAGAGACACAGCGAGAGAGAGACAGCGAGAGAGGGTGAGAGAGAGGGTGACAGGGAGAGCGAGAGAGAGGGGGTGACAGGGAGAGCGAGAGGGTGACAGGGAGAGCAAGAGTATGTGAGTGAGGTGGTGGGTGACTGACTGACAGACACTTGGGTGGGTGGGTGACTGACTAGGTTACTGACTGACTGGGTGAGTGAGTGAGTGAGTGACTGACTGAGTGGGTGACTGACTGAGTTGACTGACTGGGTGACTGACTGGGTGGGTGAGTGACTGACTGGGTGGGTGACTGACTGACTGGGTGGGTGACTGACTGACTGACTGGGTGGGTGAGTGACTGATTGGGTGAGTGACTGACTGGGAGAGTGACTAACTGGGTGAGTGACTGACTGGGTCAGTGACTGACTGGGTGGGTGAGTGACTGGGTGGGTGAGTGACTGGGTGGTTGAGTGACTGACTGGGTGGGTGAGTGACTAGGTTTCTGACTGACTGGGTGAGTGACTGACAGACTGGGTGGGTGAGTGACTGACTGACTGACTGACTGACTGGGTGAGTGACTGACTGGGTGGGTGAGTGACTGTGTGAGTGACTGACTGGGTGGGTGAGTGACTGGGTGGGTGAATGATTGGGTGGGTGAGTGACTGGGTGAGTGACTGACTGGGTGAGTGACTGACTGGGTGAGTGACTGACTGGGTGAGTGACTGACTGGGTGAGTGACTGACTGACTGTGTGGGTCAGTGACTGGGTGGGTGAGTGACTGGGTGGGTGAGCAACTGGGTGGGTGAGCGACTGGGTGGGTGAGTGACTGACTGGGTGGGTGACTGACTGACTGGGTGGGTGACTGACTGGGTGAGTTACTGACTGACTGGGTGGGTGAGTGACTCACTGGGTGGGTGAGTGACTGGGTGGGTGAGTGACTGGTGAGTGACTGACTGGGTGGGTGAGTGACTGGGTGGGTGAATGATTGGGTGGGTGAGTGACTGGGTGGGTGAGTGACTGGGTGGGTGAGTGACTTGGTGGGTGAGTGACTGGGTGGGTGAGTGACTGGGTGGGTGAGCGACTGGGTGGGTTTGTGACTGACTGGGTGAGTGGGTGACTGACTGGGTGACTGACTGGGTGGGTGAGTGACTGAATGGGTGGGTGGGTGAGTGACTGACTGGGTGAGTGACTGACTGGGTGAGTGACTGACTGGGTGAGTGACTGACTGGGTGAGTGACTGACTGGGTGGGTGAGTGACGGACTGGGTGGGTGAGTGACTGACTGGTGGGTGAGTGACTGGGAGGGTGAGTGACTGACTGGGTGGGTGAGTGACTGGGTGGGTGAGTGGGTGGGTGACTGACTGACTGGGTGACTGACTGACTGGGTGACTGACTAACTGAGTGACTGACTGACTGGGTGACTGACTGACTGGGTGTAAAATGGGACAAATACATTAGGAATAACTGTAGACAGCATAAAAGACTTGTTACAATTAACCAAACAATGTTTTATTTAACAGATTATCCGGCCGGGAGCACCCCCGCTGGCACCTCCCACCCAGCGGGCCCCCTCCCTCACAGGTCGTCGTCCCCTGCCACTCACCCCCATAACAGATCAACCTTGCAACCTTGAGCCCTCCCCTGCGAGAGGCAGAAAGAGAGGGCGAGAGGCAGAGAACGAGAGGCAGAGGGCGAGAGACGGGGGTGATTGGGTAGGTGGGGTGTCGGGGGGTTGATTGGGGGGGTGATTTGACACTTCTGGTATCCTACACACACACACACACCCGCACGCGCACACACTCTCCCATGCACACACTCTTCCATAGACACACACACTCTCCCATACACACACATACACACACACACACACATACATTCTCCCATGCACACACACACACACATACACACGGGGAAGAAGAGAGGAAAGGCAGCGCGACCAAACACCACCACCACTGCCCCGCTCGCCCCCCCGCGACCATCTCCCGCCCTGCGCGGGCAGCCACGGGATCTTGGGGAAGCGGAGACCAAGGGGGTGAAGGGGGAACACCCCCGCTACCATCACCCCGCGCGGGGATCGGCGGGAAGCCGGGGTAAGCGGGGAACGGGGGGAGAAGGGGGAACACCCCCACTACCATCTCCCGCCCCTAGTCCCACCCCAACCCTAGTCCCGCCCTAACCCCGCTTTAAAATAAAATATATAAATAAAATACATTTAATAAATTCCTTGGCAGAACAACATTCGTTTTTGACATAAATGTATTTATTGTATTACATTATATTACAATTAGTCCTTGTTACGTGTGTGTGTGTGTGTGTGTGTGTGTGTGTGTGTGTGTGTGTGTGTGTGTGTGTGTGTGTGTGTGTCGGATCTAGAAATAAAAGCCAGATGTGACTGACAAGTTTCCTGAACCCCTTAACCAGTGTTTGGACGTTCCCGCTTCACAATATCTAAAGCAGCAATCCTGACTGAGATCTTACCTGATCCGCAGTCCTCCAATGTCCAGGTACCCTCATTCCCGCAATGTTATACATTGGAGGGGAGGTGTTCCCTACCTGTCTTCTGGGTTAGGGGGGATTCCGATGTCTCTCGTGTGAAGCTTGAGTCAGATCTGGAAGAAAGCAGTATAGGTTATTTCGGTGTAGTATAGTGCAGTTAAGATATATAGGGTAAATAAGAGATCCAGATCCAGAGTGTGAGACAGACATAGAGTGTGGGTGAGAGACAGCGAGAGAGGGTGAGAGAGAGGGTGACAGGGAGAGCGAGAGAGAGGGGGTGACAGGGAGAGCGAGAGGGTGACAGGGAGAGCAAGAGTATGTGAGTGAGGTGGTGGGTGACTGACTGACAAACACTTGGGTGGGTGACTGACTAGGTTACTGCCTGACTGGGTGAGTGAGTGCGTGACTGACTGAGTGGGTGACTGAGTTGACTGACTGGGTGACTGACTGGGTGGGTGAGTGACTGACTGACTGGGTGGGTGACTGAGTGGGTGACTGACTGACTGGGTGGGTGACTGACTGACTGACTGGGTGGGTGAGTGACTGATTGGGTGAGTGACTGACTGGGTGAGAGACTGACTGGGTGAGTGACTGACTGGGTGAGTGACTGACTGGGTGGGTGAGTGACTGGGTGGGTGAGTGACTGACAGGGTGGGTGAGTGACTGACTGGGTGGGTGAGTGACTAGGTTACTGACTGACTGGGTGAGTGACTGACAGACGGTGGGTGAGTGACTGACTGACTGGGTGAGTGACTGACTGGGTGGGTGAGTGACTGGGTGAGTGACTGACTGGGTGGGTGAGTGACTGGGTGGGTGAATGATTGGGTGGGTGAGTGACTGGGTGGGTGGGTGAGTGACTGGGTGGGTGAGTGACTGACTGGGTGAGTGACTGACTGGGTGAGTGAGTGACTGACTGGGTGGGTGAGTGACTGGGTGGATCAGTGACTGGGTGGATCAGTGACTGGGTGGGTCAGTGACTGGGTGGGTCAGTGACTGGGTGGTTGAGTGACTGGGTGGGTGAGCAACTGGGTGGGTGAGCGACAGGGTGGGTGAGTGACTGACTGGGTGGGTGACTGACTGACTGGGTGGGTGACTGACTGGGTGAGTTACTGACTGGGTGAGTGACTGGTGAGTGACTGACTGGGTGGGTGAGTGACTGGGTGGGTGAATGATTGGGTGGGTGAGTGACTGGGTGGGTGAGTGACTGACTGGGTGGGTGAGTGAGTGACTGACTGACTGGGTGAGTGACTGACTGGGTGAGTGACTGGTGAGTGACTGACTGGGTGGGTGAGTGACTGGGTGGATGAATGATTGGGTGGGTGAGTGACTGGGTGGGTGAGTGACTGACTGGGTGGGTGAGTGACTGGGTGGGTGAGTGACTGGGTGGGTGAGTGACTTGGTGGGTGAGTGACTGGGTGGGTGAGCGACTGGGTGGGTGAGTGACTGACTGGGTGGGTGAGTGACTGACTGGGAGGGTAAATAAGAGATCCAGATCAAGAGTGTGAGACAGACATAGAGTGTAGGTGAGAGACACAGAGAGAGGGTGAGAGAGAGAGGGTGACAGGGAGAGCGATAGAGAGGGGGTGACAGGGAGAGCAAGAGTATGTGGGTGAGGTGGTGGGTGACTGGCTGACAGACACTTGGGTGGGTGGGTGACTGACTAGGTTTCTGACTGACTGGGTGAGTGAGTGAGTGACTGACTGAGTGGGTGACTGACTGAGTTGACTGACTGGGTGACTGACTGGGTGGGTGACTGGCTGACTGACTGACTGGGTGGGTGAGTGACTGACTGGGTGAGTGACTGACTGGGTGAGTGACTGACTGGGTGAGTGACTGACTGGGTGAGTGACTGACTGGGTGAGTGACTGACTGGGTGGGTGAGTGACTGGGTGGGTGAGTGACTGGGTGGGTGAGTGACTGACTGGGTGGGTGAGTGACTGGGTGGGTGAGTGACTGGGTGAGTGACAGACTGGGTGGGTGAGTGACTGACTGACTGGGTGAGTGACTGACTGGGTGGGTGAGTGACTGGGTGAGTGACTGACTGGGTGGGTGAGTGACTGGGTGGGTGAATGATTGGGTGGGTGAGTGACTGGGTGGGTGAGTGACTGGGTGGGTGAGTGACTGACTGGGTGGGTGAGTGAATGACTGGGTGAGTGACTGACTGGGTGAGTGAGTGACTGACTGACTGACTGGGTGGGTGAGTGACTGGGTGGGTGAGTGACTGGATGGGTCAGTGACTGGGTGGGTGAGTGACTGGGTGGGTGAGCGACTGGGTGGGTGAGCGACTGGGTGGGTGAGTGACTGACTGGGTGGGTGACTGACTGACTGGGTGGGTGACTGACTGGGTGAGTGAGTGACTGACTGGGTGGGTGACTGACTGACTGGGTGAGTGACTGACTGGGTGGGTGAGTGACTGGGTGAGTGACTGACTGGGTGGATGAGTGACTGGGTGGGTGAGTGACTGGGTGGGTGAGTGACTGGGTGGGTGAGTGACTGACTGGGTGGGTGGGTGAGTGACTGACTGGGTGAGTGACTGACTGGGTGAGTGAGTGACTGACTGACTGGGTGGGTGAGTGACTGGGTGGATGAGTGACTGGGTGGGTGACTGACTGACTGACTGACTGAGTGGGTGAGTGACTGGGAGGGTGAGTGACTGGATGGGTCAGTGACTGGGTGGGTGAGTGACTGGGTGGGTGAGCGACTGGGTGGGTGAGCGACTGGGTGGGTGAGTGACTGACTGGGTGGGTGACTGACTGGGTGGGTGACTGACTGGGTGAGTGAGTGACTGACTGGGTGGGTGACTGACTGACTGGGTGAGTGAATGACTGGGTGGGTGAGTGACTGGGTGAGTGACTGACTGGGTGGATGAGTGACTTGGTGGGTGAGTGACTGGGTGGGTGAGTGACTGACTGGGTGAGTGACTGACTGGGTGAGTGACTGACTGACTGACTGGGTGGGTGAGTGACTGGGTGGGTGAGTGACTGGGTGGATGAGTGACTGGGTGGGTGACTGACTGGATGAGCGAGTGACTGAGTGACTGACTGACTGACTGGGTGGGTGAGTGACTGGGTGGGTGAGTGACTGGGTGGATGAGTGACTGGGTGGGTGAGTGACTGGGTGGGTGAGCGACTGGGTGGGTGAGTGACTGGGTGGGTGAGTGACTGACTGGGTGGGTGACTGACTGGGTGAGTGACTGACTGGGTGAGTGACTGTGTTTGTGAGTGACTGGGTGGGTGAGTGACTGGGTGGGTGAGTGAATGGGTGGGTGAGTGACTGGGTGGGTGAGTGACTGACTGACTGGGTGACTGACTGGGTGGGTGACTGACTGGGTGGGTGAGTGACTGACTGGGTGGGTGAGTGACTGACTGGGTGGGTGAGTGACTGACTGGATGGGTGAGTGACTGACTGGATGGGTGAGTGACTGGGTGGGTGAGTGACTAGGTTACTGACTGACTGGGTGAGTGACTGACTGACTTGGTGGGTGGGTGAGTGACTGGGTGGGTGACTGACTGGGTGGGTGGGTGACTGGGTGGGTGAGTGACTGGGTGGATGAGTGACTGGGTGGGTGAGTGACTGGGTGGGTGAGCGACTGGGTGGGTGAGTGACTGGGTGGGTGAGTGACTGACTGGGTGGGTGACTGACTGGGTGAGTGACTGACTGGGTGAGTGACTGGGTTTGTGAGTGACTGGGTGGGTGAGTGACTGGGTGGGTGAGTGACTAACTGACTGGGTGAGTGACTGGGTGGGTGAGTGACTGACTGGGTGGGTGAGTGACTGGGTGGGTGGGTGAGTGACTGGGTGGGTGGGTGAGTGACTGACTGGGTGAGTGACTGGGTTTGTGAGTGACTGGGTGGGTGAGTGACTGGGTGGATGAGTGACTGGGTGGGTGACTGACTGACTGACTGAGTGGGTGAGTGACTGGGTGGGTGAGTGACTGGGTGGGTGAGTGACTGGATGGGTCAGTGACTGGGTGGGTGAGTGACTGGGTGGGTGAGCGACTGGGTGGGTGAGCGACTGGGTGGGTGAGCGACTGGGTGGGTGGGTGACTGACTGACTGGGTGGGTGACTGACTGACTGGGTGGGTGACTGACTGACTGGGTGGGTGACTGACTGGGTGAGTGAGTGACTGACTGGGTGGGTGACTGACTGACTGGGTGAGTGAATGACTGGGTGGGTGAGTGACTGGGTGAGTGACTGACTGGGTGGATGAGTGACTTGGTGGGTGAGTGACTGGGTGGGTGAGTGACTGACTGGGTGAGTGACTGACTGGGTGAGTGACTGACTGACTGACTGGGTGGGTGAGTGACTGGGTGGGTGAGTGACTGGGTGGATGAGTGACTGGGTGGGTGACTGACTGGGTGAGTGAGTGACTGACTGACTGGGTGGGTGAGTGACTGGGTGGGTGAGTGACTGGGTGGATGAGTGACTGGGTGGGTGAGTGACTGGGTGGGTGAGCGACTGGGTGGGTGAGTGACTGGGTGGGTGAGTGACTGACTGGGTGGGTGACTGACTGGGTGAGTGACTGACTGGGTGAGTGACTGTGTTTGTGAGTGACTGGGTGGGTGAGTGACTGGGTGGGTGAGTGACTGGGTGGGTGAGTGACTGACTGACTGGGTGAGTGACTGGGTGGGTGACTGACTGGGTGGGTGAGTGACTGGGTGAGTGACTGGGTGGGTGAGTGACTGACTGGGTGGGTGAGTGACTGACTGGATGGGTGAGTGACTGGGTGGGTGAGTGACTAGGTTACTGACTGACTGGGTGAGTGACTGACTGACTTGGTGGGTGGGTGAGTGACTGGGTGGGTGACTGGGTGGGTGACTGACTGGGTGGGTGGGTGACTGGGTGGGTGAGTGACTGGGTGGATGAGTGACTGGGTGGGTGAGTGACTGGGTGGGTGAGCGACTGGGTGGGTGAGTGACTGACTGGGTGAGTGACTGACTGGGTGGGTGACTGACTGGGTGGGTGACTGACTGGGTGGGTGACTGACTGGGTGAGTGACTGACTGGGTGAGTGACTGGGTTTGTGAGTGACTGGGTGGGTGAGTGACTGGGTGGGTGAGTGACTGGGTGGGTGAGTGACTGACTGACTGGGTGAGTGACTGGGTGGGTGACTGACTGGGTGGGTGAGTGACTGGGTGGGTGAGTGACTGACTGGGTGGGTGAGTGACTGACTGGGTGGGTGAGTGACTGGGTGGGTGAGTGACTAGGTTACTGACTGACTGGGTGAGTGACTGACTGACTTGGTGGGTGGGTGAGTGACTGGGTGAGTGACTGGGTGGGTGACTGACTGGGTGGGTGGGTGACTTGACTGACTGGGTGGTTGAGTGAGTGACTGGGTGGGTGACTGACTGACTGGGTGGGTGAGTGACTGACTGGGTGAGTGACTGACTGGGTGAGTGACTGGGTGGGTGAGTGACTGGGTGAGTGACTGGGTGGGTGGGTGACTGACTGGGTGGGTGACTGACTGGGTGGGTGAGTGACTGAGTGGGTGAGTGACTGACTGGATGAGTGACTGACTGGCTGGGTGAGTGACTGACTGGGTGGGTGAGTGACTGACTGGGTGAGTGACTGACTGGGTGAGTGACTGACTGGGTGAGTGACTGACTGGGTGAGTGACTGACTGGGTGAGTGACTGACTGGGTGAGTGACTGACTGGGTGAGTGACTGACTGGGTGGGTGACTGACTGGGTGGGTGAGTGACTGACTGGGTGGGTGAGTGACTGACTGGGTGAGTGACTGACTGGGTGGGTGAGTGAATGACTGGGTGGGTGAGTGACTGACGGGTGGGTGAGTGACTGACTGGGTGGGTGAGTGACTGACTGGGTGGGTGAGTGACTGGGTGGGTGAGTGGGTGACTGACTGACTGGGTGACTGACTGACTGGGTGACTGACTAACTGGGTGACTGACTGACTGGGTGACTGACTGACTGGGTGTAGAATGGGACACCTCCCGCCCAGCGGGCCCCCTCCCTCACAGGTCGACGTCCCTTGCCACTCACCCCCATAACAGATCAACCTTGCAACCTTGAGCCCTCCCCTGCGAGAGGCAGAAAGAGAGGGCGAGAGGCAGAGAACGAGAGGCAGAGGGCGAGAGACGGGGGTGATTGGGTAGGTGGGGTGACGGGGGGTTGATTGGGGGGGTGATTGGGTGGGAGGGGGGGTGACACTTTTGGTATCCTACACACACACACACACACACACACACACAGAGGAAAGGCAGCACGACCGAACACCACCACCACTGCCCCGCTCGCCCCCCCCCGCGACCATCTCCCGCCCTGCGCGGGCAGCCACGGGACCTTGGGGAAGCGGAGACCAAGGGGGTAAAGGAGGAACACCCCCGCTACCATCCCACCCCGCGCGGGGATCGGCGGGAAGCCGGGGTAAGCGTGGACCGGGGGGAGAAGGGGGAACACCCCCACTACCATCTAATTATCCCTGCGAGGGAAGCGGGGACCAGGGAGAGAAGGGGCAACACCCCCACTACAAGCCGGGACCAGGGAGAGACAGGGGGAATACCTGCCCCGCGCGGGATGCGGGGACCAGGGAGAGAAGGGGGGAACACCCCCACTACCATCTCCTGCCCCACACGGGAAGCCAGGAGTAAGGGGGAACTCCTTGGCTTGCAGGGAAGGAGCAGAGGGGCTGCAAGATGGAGGGTTGGAGAGTACTTACTCTCCAACAGATCTCCTGCCAGAATAAATGGCCGCTCGTTGGGGGCGGGCT
This sequence comes from Ascaphus truei, assembly GCF_040206685.1. Taxonomy (NCBI): domain Eukaryota; kingdom Metazoa; phylum Chordata; class Amphibia; order Anura; family Ascaphidae; genus Ascaphus; species Ascaphus truei. Next base: position 195,639,736 of record NC_134487.1, on the reverse strand, counting down.
CATATAGAGCCTGGCCGCGCACCCACAAAGCCTGGGAGCGCGCGCCAATCAGCTGCCAGGTAGGGGGAGTTTTTTTTTTTTTTTTCCAGCGCGAGCAGGGAAAATTTCAGCGCGAGCAGGGAAATTGAAAAAAACAAACACGTGTGCTGCTTGGGCCAATATTTACTCGCCCGGAGGTTAAATCCACTCGCCCCGGGCGTGTAAATGTATAGGATTGTCGAACACTGTGATACCTTTTTTATTGGACTAACAATTTATGTCATAGGACAAGCTTTCGAGAGTTATCCTCTCTTCTTCAGGTCGAGCAATACTGATATACAAAGGAATCTATGGCTAAAACAGTGTGGAGAGAGGAAAAAAACTCACAACTTAAAACAAAATTGCTTGTAATCATCCTGCTATTCTTATCCACACTTTCTCTTCCCCCCCCCCCCCCCAGTATCCCTCCCCCTCCCCACCTTTCTTTGACACTGTCCCCTGGCTTCAAACACTTAACACCCTACCTTATCTACAGTAAATATCTGTTGTTTTTTTTTTTCCCCCTCTTTAGCCATAGATTCCTTTGTATATCAGTATTGAAGACCTGAAGAAGTATCGAAAGCTTGTCCTATGACAATAAATTGTTAGTCCAATAAAAAAAGGTATCACCGAATACTGAAGAACTCATTTATTCTGCACTATCGCAACTGGACTAACATGGCTATTTTCTGCTTTATATATATATATCTCATATACAGGCATACCCCGCTTTAAGGACACTCACTTTAAGTACACTCGCGAGTAAGTACATTTCGCTCAATCGGCAAACAGCAGCTCACGCATGCGCCTGTCAGCACATCCTGAACAGCAATACTGGCTCCCTACCTGTACCGAAGCTGTGCACAAGCGGGGAGGCTATAGAGCTTGTTACACATGCGTTATTTACATCAGTTATGCACATATATGACAATTGCAGTACAGTATGTGCATCAAAAGTGAAAAAAAGGGAGTGCTTCAATTTAAGTACATTTTCACTTTACATACATGCTCCGGTCCCATTGCGTACGTTAATGCAGGGTATGCCTGTATATATATATATATGTATATATATAGTTGCATGATGAAGCCACTGTACAAATGAATGGGTGAAGGGTGGGTATCGGGTCAGGGTGGCTTAACCCCTTAATTACCTTTGCGGTTATTATCCGATACGCTGATTAAGGGGTTAATTGATATCTGAATGTAATTGCAATGTATTGGCTATGTATTTTGTTGGCAATGGGGGACAAGGATTTTGCTGGCAACGGGGGCTTCTTATTGATGAGGTCAGTAGAACTTTATTTATGTTATTATGCTAGTTAATGTGTTTAATAATGGGAAAATAATCTATTATCCATATCTGCACTCCCGCGGGGACCCCCACTTGGTGAGCCGGGGACCCCCGGACCCCCACGGGGTCAGCCGTGGCATCCGCCGGCCTGTTGTATGGGTTTTGCGCATGCAAAAATGAAAAGCAATAATTTTTTCTAAGTACAGCTTTTTTGCGTCTACTCTGACCTGACGTGTTCTGATCAACACAACTTTCGCGTACGCTAAGGTTGCGTTGCTTAGTGCATCCCGCTTATGGGCAGAATTTAACGCAAACAGGGTTACGAATGAGCAAAGTTGGACTTAGAAAAAATTCCTGGAAAAAGTCAGTTTTAGAGCGCAAAGTGCCTGTTTGCGTTGCTTAGTGCATCGGGTTGAGCGCAACATCACGTTCTAAGAGCACTTTGCGCTCTAAAAGTGACTTAACGGAGCTTAGTGCATGACCCCTATTAACTTTAAACATCTGTGATTTATTTGTACACTTTTATCATCCAGTACCTTGGAACTTTCTCCTTCTGCATCTCACTATGCCCTCCCTATTTCTTTTTCGGTTTACTGTTTCCTCCCTCCTTTGTGAGCATCCCCACTCTCCACTGCACCATTATTTATACACCTCTCTCCCAACAACTTCTTTACCCCTCAATAAAAAACACCCACACAAATCCTCTATTCACACCCTCTATCTACTCTTTCCTGCTGCTGGGGATCTTCCCTAAGCCTGAAGCCAGACATACACACCTGATCTCACTCATGCGTCCCTGCCACCTCTTCCCCTATAAATGGTGTTAACCTTTTCATTTAACACTGACCTTCCTTAAATTTTACCCCACAAATCAAGCAACCCAATAGCCTGCCCTCATGGCTAATGTCCCACAGTCAGTCACTCCTACCACCCATTGTGACCAAGCTCTGCCATCTACAGCACTTACTCCCTCACCTGCTGTCTCTGTAAGTTTCCCATTAAACCTCTTAGATTGTAAGATCTTCGGGGCAGGGATTTCCTTTCCTATTGTCTGATTTTGCTGCACTTATTGTATAATTATAATTCCCTGTACTGTATTCTTTGTGAAGCGCTGAGTACACTTTTGGCGCTTTATAAATAAAGACATACAATACAATACAAATTACCTGAACTAGTATAATATATAGTTTTGGTGTTGAATGGTTGTAAAACACACTAATAAATATTGGAAATACCAAAATATGATGTTAAACAATCACAATTTTGTGCACTCAGTCAATAGCGTACTATAATATCATTCAATGCATGAATGAAAAATATAAAAAATATAAAAATAAAAATATGATTTAAAAACACAATATATGTTTAAAATCAGGTGGGTATAGTAAGTCCATGTATATCAATATTGATACCAAACCAATGGTATGACCTAGAGAGGTCCGACCAAAAATTGTCCAGATGCTGGCAGCTTTCTTCTCGGGCACAACAACCTCCCTTGACAAACCTAACAGAAAAAAAGAAGAAAAAAAGCGCCCGATCTTCGTGTAATAACGTAAGTAAAATTTAATATAACATGGACATCACGAATGAAAACTCACAAGATTGTTTGGAATCTTATGAGTTTTTAATCGTGATGTCCATGTTATATTAAATTTTACTTACGTTATTACACGAAGATCGGGCGCTTTTTTCATATTTTTTTCTGTTATATATATAGATTAGTCCCTGACGAAGCCCAAGTGGAGAAACGCGTAGGGCAAACGCATTGGCAGAGCAGTTGGAGACGCGCTGTGGACAGGTCCTATACACTGGAGCAAAGGCAGTGTACTCACTACAGTGGGAGACAGAGTCTCGCGAGAGCCGGAGCCGGAGCATGTGATGCGGAAGTAATCCCACACAGCAACAGTGCAGAGAACCGGTGTCTTACGGACACGAGTGTGAGAGACTCACTTAAACTCTCAACTGCCTGAATTCGATTCACAGCATGTGAGTGGAATACCATTTGTTGTTTTTTAGATAGATTTTATTAAAAGGTTTTATACTATTCCTTTTTTTCTATTATTCCCCACCCGCTCCCCCCCCCTCCCCCCTGTGAGATTCATCCCTTGAAAGGTATCATCTAGTAGCAGATGGATGGTGATGCTGCAGTAGCTGTCTGGAGTATCGTGTGAAGCAGAAATATAGAAGGCACACAGAGAAAATAAAGATCACCAGAAGCAGAGTTCCTGAGTCCCATTGGGGATTAAAGGCTTTTATTTGCTGAACTAATTGTAAGTGTATATCTTACCACCTAAACCCTGAATTGCACGGATATACTGCCCTATGATGTTTTTCTCTTTTTGTCTTTCCCTGCATATTTGCGCCTAGGTCATTTCTTCTCTAAACAATCCATTGCGGCAGGTGTGGAGCCGTGGACCTAAGTGGCAGCATTTGAGTAGGAGACAGAAAAAGGGGATGGGGGAGCACAGGTGGAGTGGTATATAATCTGAATTCAGGTGTGTAAGACTCTGAACTGCTGGTGTGGGTGATGTGAATCTATGAAAAGTCTATAAAAAGTCTCAAACACTCACACGGCCTTGTGCGAATGCGTGCGCATCAAGGTATCTTTACGTCCTATGTTCTTTTCTTTAAGGATCTCGTCTGTGCTTTTCTTTCTTCGTTGGTGTGGATTCGCCTGTTTTGTTCTGTAGTACTCCACCTCTCGTCCGGGCTGGTTCTTCTATTTCTTGTATTTGTTGTTACCCTCGGAATCAAAGAACACAGGTTGAGCAAAAATGAGACAACATGCAATGGGAACAGTCTAACCAGGGGTGATCTATAAGGTGGATGATAGATATTCAAACACTCACACGGACATGTGTGGGTGCACTCTAGGGCTATGGTATCTTTTGGCTTCCAGGGTTGATCCCACTGCTCCAAGTTTCAAAACCTGGCTCAGTGGCAAGTGGATGGTAATGATAAAGTATTGTTACTCACACGGCCAAGTGTGAGTGCACACTTGGAATGGTATCTTGAGTTGTTCCTGGTGTCCTGTGCTGGAGAGTTTCTAGCCGCTCCTGTCCTGGATTCCTTGCTCCCAGGTAGGTAAATGAGGATATAAGCCCAAGGTACCAGGCAGAAACTTTATTAAAGTGATGAACAAATAAACAAATAAAACAATAAAAACAGGGGTATGTAACAAACCCCCTCGCTTGCTCAACTCGTGAGCTGCGGTATGGGAAGGGGTGGGAGGCCAGTCTCTGGGATGTTTAGCAGGGCTCGTGGTGCTACAGTCGCTCGCTCCGCGTCCGGATGGAGCTCTGTACTTCCCTGTTCCTGCTCCCGACGGTGGCCGCGAAGGAACAGAATAGTGGGGGGATTTTGAGCAACGCGTTTCGCCCTGTGGGCTTCCTCAGGCTCCTTAGTTAGGAAGGGTATGGTACGCCGCTCCACTTTTATATGCTGTGGCCATCCTAACTACTACGCCCCCCTCAGTCTAAAAACAGCTTGACTTCATTGAATAATTGAACATTATTCATGTGTGATGGGTAGATTAGCCTAATTGGAACTTGCTTAGCTCAGTTCTCGTGTCGTATGGAGTTTGTTTTGAGAATGCTTTTAAGCAGCCCCCTCATTAGAGTATAGTAATCTCTAGTTTGTGCCTTCAATTTTACAGTACAGTGACATAAATCAATTTCAAGAGGATAGCATACATCATTATTCCTTAATTCAACGAAAAGGGGAGTAATAGGGTTAAAAAATAAATGAAATTTTAAAAACTAATGTCCAAGTCCAAATGTACATCCTGCATAATTGTATATATATATACGTAAAATACCTCCTATATATTAATAGTTTATTATATATAAAAAGTGGTTTTAGGAACATGAGAAGTAAGTCCTTAGCCTGTAAAATAGTTCGTTAGGTTATCCAGATCTGCAAGATGAATCAAAAACATAATTAGTGCCCTATAGTTAGGGGTGCATGACTCGTCTGAAATTAATATATATTTCCGATATAAGTTGAATGGGGGGGGAAGGGGGGGAGGGAGGGATAGGGGGGATGGGGACGGGATAGCGTAGGACTGAGGGCAGGGGTCGGACATCCCTGCTGTGCATCTAAAATATGACTGGGGAATTTCCAAAGCAACATCGTGGGGTGGAGTGGAGAACTTTATAAATTGATAAAATCAAAAAAATGCCCCTAGGTCTATGTCAATGTTGAGGCCCTTGGGTACCAGGGTCTGGAGTCTGTATATCCAGAAGGTCTCACGTTGTGCTAGTTTATTGAGCTGGTCTCCACCTCTCCAATGTGCCTCGACTTTCTCTATACCTTGATATACTAGCCCTTCTGGATTCCCTCCATGTGACAGACTGAAATGCCTGGAGACGCTATGGGTCATAACCTGCCTACGTATATTACCCATGTGTTCCAACACGCGGACCCTCAGGGGCCTAGATGTCCAGCCCACGTATTGGAGCCCACATGGACACGCCAGCAGGTATACCACATACTCCGTCCGGCATGTAATTAAATTTTTAATATTAAATTTTTCTTTAGTGACGTTTGATACGAAACTGGTTTTGTCTTTTACTGCCTGTTTGCAGGCCTTGCAGCTGAAACAACTATGGAAACCCACTGGGGGGGGGCTAGCCAATGTTGTGTGGGTTTTTTTTATGTCCCTCTTAAAGACACTCGGGGCTAACTTAGCTTTAATCGTGGGTGCCCGTCTAAAAATGACCCTTGGTAAAGGCGGAATGTGGTCTTTTAAAATGGGGTCTTTTTGCACTATGTGCCAGTGTTTCTTTAAAACTGCAGTTATTTTGCCAGAGTCAGTGCTAAAATCTATAATAAATGATAAAGGGAAACTTGTATCATTAGATTTAATGTGTGGTTTTAAAAGGTTTTCTCTTTGGATTAATTCCGTTCTTTGAAGTGCATCATCGAGTATTTTAGCTTCATAACCTCTTTCTAAGAATTTCTCTTTTAAAATTAAGGCCTGTTCCTGGTAGATTTCTGGATCTGTGCAATTTCTTTTTATTCTGCGCAATTGTCCATAAGGGATGTTTTTTAGCCACTTCGAGTGGTGGCAACTAGTATTCAATAGGTAGTTGTTCGCGTCAGTAGGTTTAAAAAAAGTTTTTGTCTTCAATATATTGTTTTCCACGGAAATCGTGAGGTCTAAGAAGTGTAGAGAGTTTTTACTGTGTTCTGAAGTGAATTCCAGGTTAACTTGATTATTATTGATATAGCTGATAAAATACTCTAACTCTATTTCTGTTCCTCTCCATATGAGCAGCACGTCATCAATATAGCGATGCCAGGAGACAAGATTCGCGCCATGCGGGTGTTCGGACCAGATGTAACTGTCCTCCCAATCCGCCATGAATATGTTTGCAAAACTAGGCGCGAACCTTGTCCCCATCGCGGTGCCGCACAGCTGGAGGAAGATTTCGCCGTTGAACCAAAAGGAGTTGTGCCTTAAAATGCAACAGAGGGACACTTTGCCCACTCCCAAGGTGGATAGTATACCCCAATCCAACTCCTATTTAGTTCCAGGTAGCGCCCGGGTTTTTCTGTTCTATTCAGCATTTGAGTAGGGTTAGTTGTTTAGGGGTTAATACCTCTCGGTTGACTGATTGGCCAGGTGTGGTGGTTATTTACTCTGCATTTAACTAAGTGTTTGGATTTGCGCTGTTTGTATCTTGCTATTTTTATATATATACTAGCTGAGTGACCCGGCGTTGCCCGGGAGTCACACTGTCCCCCCCCCACACCCACACTGTCCCCCCTCTCCCACACACTGCCCCCCCCCCCTCCCCCACACACACTGTCCCCACCTCACACACACACACTTTCCCCCCCTCCCCCACTCGCACACTGCCCCTCCCCTCCCCCACACACACACTGTCCCCCCTCCCCCACACACACTGTCCCCCCCTCCCCCACACACACTGTCCCCCCCCCCCACACACACACTGTCCCCCCTCCCCCCCACACACACTGTCCCTCCCTCCTCCCACACACACAGACTGTCCCTCCCCCCCCCACACACACACACGGTGTCCCACACACACTGTCCCCCCTTCTCCCCCCCCACACACTGTCCCCCCCCCACACACACACACACACTGTCCCCCCTCCCCCACACACTGTCCCCCCTCCCCCACACACACACTGTCCCCCCCTCCCCCACACACACTGACCCCCCCTCCCCCACACACACATCCACACACACACTGTCCCTCCCCCCACACACACTGTCCCCCCCTCCCCCACACACACACTGTTCCCTCCCCCCCACTCACACATGGTGTCCCACACACACTGTCCCCCCCTCTCCCCATGCACACACAAAGCCCCCTCACCTCTGCCAGGACTCACAGCACCGCTCCTCTCTCCCGCGCTCCTCCGATTGTCGCGCGCCTGGCCCTTCTCTGCTCTCCCTCCTCCTGTCCGGGGAGCGCTGCGCACGCGCCTCCTCTCTGCAGAGCTGCCGGGAAACGCAGGGAAGGTGCAGGGCCTGTCCGTGTGACGGAAGTGACGGCCACCGGGAGGGGGGAAGGTGTAGGGCCTGTGAGCGCTGCGCACGCGCCCCCTCTCTGCACCTGTGAGCGCGAGCCGGCGGGAAATGCAGGGAAGGTGCAGGGCCTGTCCGTGTGATGGGAGTGACAGCCACCAGGAGGGGGGAAGCTGCAGGGCCTGTGAGCGCTGCGCACGTGCCCCCTCTCTGCACCTGTGAGCGCGAGCCGGCGGGAAACGCAGGGAAGGTGCAGGGCCTGTCCGTGTGATGGGAGTGATGGCCACCGGGAGGAGGGAAGGTGTGGGGCCTGTAGTGACGGCCACCGGGACGGGGGAAGGTGAGCTGCGGTCCGGGTGACGGGGGAGAGTGACGGCCACCGGGAGGGGGGAAGGTGAGCTGCACGGGGGCCTGAAGCAGTGGTGTGAGTGTGTGAGGCCAATGAGAGGTGTGTGGGGGCGGGCCAAGGGGGCCTGAAGTAGTGGTGTGAGTGTGTGAGGCCAATGAGAGGTGTGCGGGGGCGGGCGGTGAGTGTGTGAGGCCAATGAGAGGTGTGCGGGGGCGGGCGGGCCAAGGGACCAATGAGATTGCTGCTAGGGACAGGGAACACAGTACAGACAGAGAAACATACAATACTTTCAGAAATATATAGTAAGATATATATATATATAAATATATATATATTTATATATTTAGTTATACGTTACCGTTCCAAGGATTGGTAAACAAGAGACAGCACTCAATGTTGAAAATCAAAGTGTATTAGTGAAAGCAAAAATACATCCAGAAACCCAACGTTTCGGTCCTACAGAATGGGACCTTCCTCAGGGGGATACAAATTTTTTGTATCCCCCTGAGGAAGGTCCCATTCTGTAGGACCGAAACGTTGGGTTTCTGGATGTATTTTTGCTTTCACTAATACACTTTAATTTTCAACATTGAGTGCTGTCTCTTGTTTACCAATCCTTGGAACGGTAACGTATAACTACATTCTCTATATGGGACGTGCACCTGTGGCTTACCAGCACCTATTGGAGTGCCAACTGCCTTATCTGACTATTTATATATTTTTATATATATATATATATATATATATATATATATATATATATATATTTACTGTGGAGCTGTAGTGTGTTCTTTTTTTATTGTGGGTAGCGGGGGTGGGTGAAGTGGGTATTAGCCCCAACGGTGGGTGTTTAGGGCTTGCGGGTGGGAAGCCGGAGGGGTTAACCCCTTCATTACCGTATTGAAGATGTTAAGTCCACCGCAACCCCCCTGCAAGCCCTAAACACCCACCAAGGGCCAAATACCCCCTTCACCCACCCCCGCTAGTCACAATAAACCTGGCACGGGTGTTTAACCCCTTCATTGTCTTAGCGGGTAGCCGCTAAGGTAATGAAGTGGGCTTTAAATGCATTTTTCCTGCCTCGGATGCATGCCGGGGTGCTCCGGTGCTGGTATTAATGGGTATCAGCTCCGGAGACCCCCGGCATCAATCCTAGGCAGGAAAAAGGCCTGATTTTTTCTAAGTTCCTCCCTTGCCGATTCTTCTCCCCTGAAACTTGCCAACTTGAATTGGCGGGACGGATTTGCGTGAAAATTTAAATTTCAGAGCGGTGAACCGCTGCTCAGGGCTACTAGAATTGAGCGGGTTTGAAAAAAAACGGCAAAACAAATGGCGCTTTTTTCGCTTTTAGCCAACTTCTCGGTACTTACTGAATCGTAGAAGGCATTTTTGGCACAAAACGGGCGAAACGTGACTTTTCGCCGCTTACTGCATAACTCCAAGACTAGCGGGGCATCAGGGGGTCACTAGGATGCGAGCCCGGCTGTTGCAGTGTTACCACTGGCCGGGGCATCCAGTGAGGCGGCAGATTTCTGCCGGGCCTGTGATGCCTGCCAGCGAGCAGGTAAGGCGGGTGACCATGTGAAGGCACCCCTGAACCCGTTACCGGAAATAGGGGAACCCTTTCAGTGGATAGCTATGGACCTTGTGGGACCCCTCATGGTTCCCAGCTGGTCCGGGAAGCGCTACATCCGCACGGTGGTGGATTTTGACACCCGGTACCCTGAGGTGGTAGCGCTTGCCACTATTGATGCTAGAGCGGTAGCTAAGGCTCTATTAAACATTTTTTCTAGGGTAGGTTTCCCTAGTGAGATGCTAACCGATTAAGGGTTGCAATTCATGAGTGAATTGCTCCAGTGTCTCTGGGATGCATGCTGGGTGAAGCACCAGCGCACATCCCGTTACCACCCCCAAACCAACGGACTATGTGAGAGGTTCAATGGGACCCTGAAGCAGATGCTTTGAACCTTTATAGGGGCAGAGGGAAAAGACTGGGAGAGTCACCTGCAGCACTTGCTGTTTGCATACCGAGAGGTACGCAGGAATCTACAGGCTTCTCTCCCTTTGACCTGCTATATGGTCGCAGGGTACGGGGACCTCTGGGCCTATTCTGGGAGGGATGGGAAGGGGAGACTACCAATACTGATGATTCTGTGCTTCAGTATGTTATAGATCTTAGAGACCGGTTAGAGATGCTCATGGGGTTGGCACAGGACAACCTTAGGTCTGCTCAGACCAAGCAGAAGACTTGGTATGATCAGCATGCCCATAGCAGAGAGTTCATCCCAGGACAGCAGGTACTTGTTCTCAAGCCCATTTGGGAGAACAAATTAATGGCTGTGTGGTCGGCACCATATCCGGTACAACGAAAGATGAATGAGTGCAACTATGTTGTACAGGTACTGCTGCGACACACTTTATTCGAGCAAATAACCAGTTTGTACCTGGCAGATGAAAAGGAAACTTATCAAATAGTGGCGCTCTAAATAAATAAATCAAATCTTGCTAAAAATAGTGATAGTAGTGATACTTATATAAACACTTCTAATAAGAAAAAATATAATGTAAAACAGTGATTAGATAATCAAAAGGTGATACTTATACAGACACATATACTGATGCTGCTATAACCCGGTGAGGATTTCTCTGTCTGTCCTCTTGGTAGATACTGGCGATGATTCTCCAGGAAGCGCAAGGATATGTGAAGGTAAAAGAATATATTGATAGTGCAATATTGTATGTGATACTTATGAATAAGACTGTTCTAATATAAATGTACTCACAAGCGTGAGAGGATTAAGGGCACATAAAGGTATCTTTGGGTAATCTAGATGTCACACAGCGGTCAGGAGTTCAGTTTCAGCCCCCATGTAGACTCCAAAAGACCTTAAATAAGAAGACTGGACATAGTGCAGACTGTATACAAAAGGATTTTAAAAGGTAAGTGGAAAATGTTACACTCACATGGTTTCAAAAGGTTAAAAGCATTTAGACCACACGTAGTGGATCTCAGCAGCCGGATAGGTAGTAGCGATGGTTCCCCTCCTCTGTGGCGTGCGTGTCACGGGTAGCGTTCCACCGGCACCGGAAGTGATGTCGTCTGCTTCCAGGGGTTCCGGCCAATGCTGAAGGTACCTCTCGCAGTGGATTTCAGCAGCCGGATAGGTGATGGCTCTGATTCTCCCCCTCTGTGGCGTGCGTGTCGCGAGTTGCGTTCCGACTGCACCGGAAGTGATGTCATCTACTTCCAGGGGTTCCGGTCAATGTTGTCCCGTATATTGGAACACAAAGGAAACATAAAAAGAAAATTGACCACACACAGTGTTTCAAATCATTTTTATTTATCACACAATTCAGATCCTAAAGGGTTAAAATTTAAAGCCATCGAACAGGTTATGCCTCACTGGAGAGGGGGTAATAGAGATAAAGCACTGACAAAAAGAGAATCATATTGGATGTTTGAACTAAAAACCATGTCTCCTGCTGGTCTGAATTTGGAATTTGATTTGAAACCTTTTCTATAATGTTACTTATGCCCTGTTTCTTGTTTGCACATTAGATTTCATCTATTCCTATGAATCAACTATGCTTTATAATTAGCTAGTTTCCCTGTTCTGAATTATATTGTTTTACTTACTGCCTATTTATTTCATATACACCTGTTTTTATGTTTATATTTTTATAATGTTTATTTAAACATTTTTTATATCTATGCATTAGCATTTTTAAAGATACATTTCTGCATTAAATTTTCAACATTGATTGATTGTATTATTTTTTGGACCTCTGCATATGTAAGATGTAGAGGGATTAATTACATGTCTCTTTCTATCTCATGTGTATCCACTCAGTATAATCGTTAACCCAATTAAAATCTTGTTAGCCATTCACCTATGGGAACTAAGTTAGGGGTATATATGCATCCCACACCCATCACAAAGTCACTCCTGATGAAATCGATGAGATGAAACGCGTAGAGTGACGTCTGTACTACTGGCCGGAACCCCTGGAAGCCGATGACATCACTTCCTGTGCAGTTGGAACGCAAACCAGTGACACGCACGCCACGGAAGGAGGGGAACCAGATACACCATCTATCCGGCTGCTGAGATCCACAGCGTGTGATCGAAATGCTTTTAAACTTTTGAAATCATGTGAGTGTAATACCTTTCACTTACCTTTTATAAATTCTTGGTATACAGTCTGCGCTATGTCCAGTCTTCTTTTCTAAGGTCTCTTGGATTCTATATGGGGCTGAGATTGATTTCCTGAATACAGTGTGACATCCATACTCTGGGAAAGATACCTTTATGTGCCTTTAACCTTCTCACACTTGTGAGTACATCTACATTAGATCAGCCAATTTATTTAATTTGTCACAGCAATATTGCACTATATACATTTTTGTTTTCACATATCCCTGCGCTTCCCGGAGATTCATCCCTACATTCTGAATACATGCCTTAAACTTTCCTTAAACTAGCCCCAGCATTTCTGCATTGATTAATGGTCTATCAGATTAACAGCGGGGGTCCCTGGCAGTCCCATTCAAACTGAATTGGAATGCCAGGGATCCCTGCTGTGTTAATCCTATGGGTCGTTAGTCAATGCAGAAATGCCTTAAACGTGCCTCAAACTAGCCCAGAACATACCCAGCACATACCCAGCACATACCCATAATGTAACCCGGCTAGTTTACGGGAGCTGAACCGCATTGGTTTCAGGACCGGGGACCCCCTGCCCCCTGAGATACAGACCCCTTTATGAGGTGCCGGTATCCCTCTGCGTTTAAAGGTCCCGATCACGTGACCGCGGCCTGTTAAACCAAGCAGAGGGATACCGGCACCCCCTAAAGGGGCCTGTATCTCGGGGAGCAGGGGGTCCCCGGACCTGAAACCAAAAGGTTTCTGCTCCGGAGACCCTCTGCACATGTACAGTATAAATAAAACACACACATCAATAAAGAATCGTTCTTTACCTTAGCGGCTATGTGCTATGGTAATGCAGCAGTATTTGTGTATTTTAATAATATTGTACATTGAGCAGTGGGTTCCCTGAGCCAGAAATGAATGCTCAGGGAACCCCCTGCTCCTGCACAATATTATTAAAAATACAGAAATGCTGCTTCATTACCATAGCGTATAGCCGCTAAGGCAATGAAGGGTTAAGGCAGAATAAACAATAAATACATTACATACAGTACATTTTTTTAATGTGTGTTTTAAACCTCCCTGCCTTCACTGTAATCTATGTAAAAAAAAAACCTCCCCCTATTTTGTGTTTTAAACTTCCCTGCCTTCACTGTAATCTATGTAAAAACCCCTCCCCCTATTGTGTGTGAAGCTTCCCTGCCTTCACTGTAATCTATGTAACCCCCCCCTATTGTGTGTGAAGCTTCCCTGCCTTCACTGTAATCTATGTAAACCGCCCCCCCCTATTGTGTCTGCTAAGCTTCCCTGCTTTGACTAATCTGTGTAAGCCCCCATCCCCCTATATATGTGTCAGTTAAATCTGCCTGGCCTGTGTTTTCTGTGAGTGCAGTGTACTGAATGTAAATGTGGGGAGGGGCAGTGTACTGAATGTAAATGTGGGGAGGGGCAGTGTACTGTATGTAAATGTGGGGAGAGGGATCCCGTGTAAATAACCACACCCACACCCACTACCCACTACCCACCTGCACATGGCCCCTCCGCTGCTGCAAAAAAGAGACTAAAATTAAAACATACTGTACAAAGTAATGTCCCCTAACCCCTTAATCACCATAGCGGTTATTAACCGCTACAGTCATTAAGGGGTTAACCCACCCTCACCCTCCACTCGGGATGCCTACATACCCTCCCACACTAACCCCCCTCCCGTGAGGCCTAACCACCCAGTACCCACAAGGGAGGCCTACCCACATACCGATGGGGAAACACCCCCCCCCACCCCCAGTACCCACAATAAAAACAGCAGAGTGACCCACAATAAACAGCATTATATTTATTAAATACATTACCCACCCCCTGTGCCCCCCCCATAAATACAAGATTTATCCGTTTACATACAGGGTTCATAATGCAGCCCCACGCGAGTTCCCGGTGGGCTGGCGGGGCACCTGGACAGACCTACAGTTTACCAGCAGCCCTTTTTACACAGGTTCTGGAGGCCTGCTGGTTGATCCCGCCAGCACCATGGCCCCCAGGTTGTCTCCTTGGGTCACCGTGGGCCACAATTGGGTCCCCACGGTAGGCCCAAGGATGTCTGGGAGCCCCGGGTCAGACCCACAGGTGTCTGTGGGGCCTCGGGTGGTTCCCTCAGGGGTCTGGGGAACTCACGGGTGCTCACTATGGGTCCGCGGTGCCCCCACAGTAGTGGGACCACACATTATCATCCCCGCACCTACGGGTCGGCGGTGCTCCCACAGAAGTGGGACCACACATTGTCATCCCCGCAGACTACGGGTCGGCGGTGCCCCCACAGAAGTGGGACCACACATCGTCATCCCCACATGTGTCACCCGTGGAATGACCAGCCTGATGCCCTTGGGATACCCGAAGATACCACAGGTGGTCTCCAGAGGTCCCACGCAGAACCACGGAACCAACCCCTGAATGTAAAAAAAATAAACCTGGCCTATACATTCAATACATACACCCTCCCCCCCAACACCTACAGTACAATAATGTGCAAAATAACTATTATCCAGATATGGATAATAGATTAATTGCCCAATATTAAAAACATTAACTATCATATACAAATAATTAAAGTACTTCTGACCTCATCAATACGAAGTGTCCGTGGCCAGCAACATCCTTGTCTTGTCCACAAAATACATTGCCAATACAAAGCCAATACATTGCAAGTACATTCAGATATCAATTAACCCCTTAAACACCTTAACAGATAATAACCGCAAAGGTGATTAAGGGGTTAAGCCACACTGGGCCGATACCCACCCTTCACCCATGAATTTGTACAGTGGCTTCATCATGCAACTATATATATATAGTTATATACAGATAGAAGACCCGTGGATTGATTTGGATTTTTAGTTTAATGTTTATTATTTTATGGTTTATTATTTTATGGGTTCCTGATCGTGGATTGGTTCGTGAGTAAGCTGCGCAACGGGAATCGGTGGGGGCAAGTAATGGTAAGTTAACTAAAGAAATGTATTTTATTTAACTTGTTAATTTTTTCAAAAGGTTTTTTAACATGTGTATTATTTTTTTTGTGGTATATCATTTCTTGCCTCTGTATGTATGTACAGTATGTATATATGTCTACAGAGATATACATACAGTATACATTCAGGGTAAGAAATGATGATGTTTTAAAAGCTGGATTAGATGTGTTTTAAATTATTTTGTCTATGCTGCTATGCTTTATTGTGAGTTTAAAGTATTTTAAAATTAGATAGATGTATTCCTTGGTATTGTATTGTGTGTTTGAGAAAGGTCAGGGATAGGCTTGGTTGTAAAGGTTGTATTTTTGTCGGTACTTATATTTTTTCAAAGGCTTAATTGTTCTGCTCTAGGCGTGAATTTGTTAATGGTTTCATTGTTTGGGATGTAGTGTGAATTGTTTAGGGATGTAAATAATGATTGCTAATTGATTTTTGTTTACTTGGTTGATTAATTTGCAGAATGTATATGGTGCATAGATATTTAGGCATCATTTATATTGGAATGTAAGTTGTTTAAATGGCTTTTCAGAGGTTTAGTGATGATTTAGATTGAGAGATCAGTTATGAATATTAAATTAAATTGATTTTAATTTAGTGTGTATGTATGGAGAAGTGTTTTGATAACCCTTCTGCATTTATTTGTATATTGGCTCATCGTGTGTATATACTGTGTATATATATAAATACTGTGTACTGTATATATATATATATATATATATATATATATATATATATATATATATATATATATATATATATATATATATATATATACAGTATCTCTCTCTCGCTCTCTCTCTCTCTCTGTATATATATATACAGTATATATATATATATATATATAATATATATATATATATATATATATATATATATATATATATATATATATATATATATATAGTTGCATGATGAAGCCACTGTACAAATTCATGGGTGAAGGGTGGGTATCGGCCCAGTGTGGCTTAACCCCTTAATCACATTTGCGGTTATTATCTGTTAAGGTGTTTAAGGTGTTAATTGATATCTGAATGTACTTGCAATGTATTGGCTTTTGATTTTTGTTTACTTGGTTGATTAATTTGCAGAATGTATATGGTGCATAGATATTTAGGCATCATTTATATTGGAATGTAAGTTGTTTAAATGGCTTTTCAGAGGTTTAGTGATGATTTAGATTGAGAGATCAGTTATGAATATTAAAGGAAATTGATTTTAATTTAGTGTGTATGTATGGAGAAGTGTTTGGTTGTAGGACAGTATGGTTTTGATAACCCTTCTGCATTTATTTGTATATTGGCTCATCGTGTGTATATACTGTGTATATATATATATATATATAAATATATATATATATATATATATATATATATATATATATATATACGGTGTATATATATATATATATATATATATATATATATAATATATATATATATATATATATATATATATATATATATATATATAATATATATATATATATATATATATATATATATATATATATATATATATATATATATATATATATATATATATATATGTATATATATATATAGAACACACAGAAAGAAAAGTTGCTCAACACCTAATATATAAGGTTAACTCAAGCCCTTAAATTAAAACTAACTATATGGGTGAAATAAAATATATACCCCAAATAAAGTCAGTATATAAATTAAATAGGACCTGATGGTGCTGGGGGATAGTGAAAACTATATAAAACACACAAATGAAAAGAACAAAGACAATCCCCTTAGTAGCACTCTAAATTACACCTAAACTAATCTATAAGATAAAGATTGTTTAAAAGAAACAGATGCTCCGCCAATTCAGAAAAAATGAACAAGATTTAATTGATTTAACAGCAAGACACACTAACTTAAAAACATGAAAGTACTAAAGACAGCCTAAGAAAATATAGTGTATCAAAAATATAAAGAGAGGACTACTAATCAAATACTATCAGTATTACAGAAAAAACTAAAATGTGTCTAAATAAGATTTAAATAGTGACAACAAAGTAGTTTAGTCTAACATAATTGGCAATACAAAATATATTCCCACTGACATATATGCCTGATAAAATGATAAATCATTGCGTTGGAAAAAGTATATAGTCAATGACCCAGTATATAGCCAGGAAAAATTAATATGTACATATTAATACATATTAATTTTTCCTGGCTATATACTGGGACATTGACTATATACTTTTTCCAACGCAATGAATTATCATTTTATCAGGCATATATGTCAGTGGGAATATATTTTGTATTGCCAATTATGTTAGACTAAACTACTTTGTTGTCACTATTTAAATCTTATTTAGACACATTTTAGTTTTTTCTGTAATACTGATAGTATTTGATTAGTAGTTCTTTCTTTATATTTTTGATACATATATATTTTCTTAGGCTGTCTTTAGTACTTTCATGTTTTTAAGTTAGTGTGTCTTGCTGTTAAATCAATAAAATCTTGTTCATTTTTTCTGAATTGGCGGAGCATCTGTTTCTTTTAAACAATCTTTATCTTATAGATTAGTTTAGGTGTAATTTAGAGTGCTACTAAGGGGATTGTCTTTGTTCTTTTCATTTGTGTGTTTTATATATATATATATATATATATATATATATATATATATATATATATATATAGTTGCATGATGAAGCCACTGTACAAATTCATGGGTGAAGGGTGGGTATCGGCCCAGTGTGGCTTAACCCCTTAATCACCTTTGCGGTTATTATCTGTTAAGGTGTTTAAGGGGTTAATTGATATCTGAATGTACTTGCAATGTATTGGCTTTGTATTGGCAATGTATTTTGTGAACAAGACAAGGATGTTGCTGGTCAGGGACACTTCGTATTGATGAGGTCAGTAGTACTTTATTTATTTGTATATTTATTTGTTAATGTTTTTAATAATGGCCAATTAATCTATTATCCATATCTGGATAATAGTTATTTTGCACATTATTGTACTGTAGGTGTTGGGGGGGAGGGTGTATGTATTGAATGTATAGGCCAGGTTTATTTTTTTTACATTCAGGGTTGGTTCCGTGGTTCTGCGTGGGACCTCTGGAGACCACCTGTGGTATCTTCGGGTATCCCAAGGGTATCAGGCTGGTGGTTCCACGGGTGACAATGTGTGGTCCCACTTCTGTGGGGGCACCGCCGACCCGTAGTCTGCGGGGATGACGATGTGTGGTCCCACTTCTGTGGGGGCACTGCCGACCCGTAGGTGCGGGGATGATGATGTGTGGTCCCACTTCTGTGGGGGCACCGCGGACCCGTAGTGAGCACCTGTGAGTTCCCCAGACCCCCGAGGGAACCACCCGAGGCCCCGCAGACACCTGTGGGTCTGACCCGGGGCTCCCAGACATCCTTGGGCCTACCGTGGGGACCCAATTGTGGCCCATGGTGAACCCAAGGAGACCACCTGGGGGCCATGGTGCTGGCGGGATCCACCAGCAGGCCTCCAGAACCTGTGTAAAAAGGGCTGCTGTTAAACTGTAGGTCTGTCCAGGTGCCCCGCCAGCCCACCGGGGACTCGCGTTGGGCTGCGTTATGAACCCTGTATGTAAAAGGATAAATCTTGTATTTATGGGGGGGCACAGGGGGTGGGTAATGTATTTAATAAATATAATGCTGTTTATTGTGGGTCACTCTGCTGTTTTTATTGTGGGTACTGGGGGTGGGGGGAGGGGTTTCCCCATCGGTATGTGGGTAGGCCTCCCTTGTGGGTACTGGGTGGTTAGGCCTCACCGGGGGGGGGGGGGGTGGTTAGTGTGGGAGGGTATGTAGGCATCCCGAGTGGAGGGTGAGGGTGGGTTAACCCCTTAACGACTGTAGCGGTTAATAACCGCTATGGTGATTAAGGGGTTAGGGGACATTACTTTGTACAGTATGTTTTAATTTTAGTCTCTTTTTTGCAGCAGCGGAAGGGCCATGTACAGGTGGGTAGTGGGTAGTGGGTGTGGGTGTGGTTATTTACACGGGATCCCCCTCCCCACATTTACATACAGTACACTGCCCCTCCCCACATTTACATTCAGTACACTGCCCCTCCCCACATTTACATTCAGTACACTGCATTCACAGAAAACACAGGCCAGGCAGATTTAACTGACACATATATAGGGGGAGGGGGGCTTACACAGATTAGTCAAAGCAGGGAAGTTTAGCAGACACAATAGGGGGGGGGGTTTACATAGATTACAGTGAAGGCAGGGAAGCTTCACACACAATAGGTGGGGGGGTTTACATAGATTACAGTGAAAGCAGGGAAGCTTCACACACAATAGGGGGAGGGTTTTTTACATAGATTACAGTGAAGGCAGGGAAGTTTAAAACACAAAATAGGGGGAGGTTTTTTTTTACATAGATTACAGTGAAGGCAGGGAGGTTTAAAACACACATTAAAAAAATGTACTGTATGTAATGTATTTATTGTTTATTCTGCCTTAACCCTTCATTGCCTTAGCGGCTATACGCTATGGTAATGAAGCAACATTTCTGTATTTTTAATAATATTGTGCAGGAGCAGGGGGTTCCCTGAGCATTAATTTCTGGCTCAGGGAACCCCCTGCTCAATGTACAATATTATTAAAATACACAAATACTGCTGCATTACCATAGCACATAGCCGCTAAGGTAAAGAATGATTCTTTATTGATGTGTGTGTTTTATTTATACTGTACATGTGCAGAGGGTCTCCGGAGCAGAAACCTTTTGGTTTCAGGTCCGGGGACCCCCTGCTCCCCGAGATACAGGCCCCTTTATGGCGTGCCGGTATCCCTCTGCTTGGTTTAACAGGCCGCGGTCACGTGATCGGGACACTTAATGCAGAGGGATACCGGCACCTCATAAAGGGGTCTGTATCTCGGGGGGCAGGGGGTCCCCGGTCCTGAAACCAATGCGGTTCAGCTCCCGAGACCCCCTGCACATCTACACTAGCAATAAAAATTTATTTCAAATGTATTTATTTGTATTTATTTATTTATTTATGTATTGCGGGGATGCTGTGTGTGATTATTTTTATTGTGGGTAGTGGGGGTGGGTGAAGGGGGTATTAGCCCCAACGGTGGTTGTTTTGGGCTTGCGGGGGGGTCGCGGGAGTGGTTAACCCCTTCATGACCGTTGCGGTATTAACTGCTACGGTCGTGAAGGGGTTAAGTGCACCCGCAACCCCCCCGCAAGTCCTAAACTCACACCAAGGGCCAAATACCCCCTTCACCCACCCCCACTACCCACAATAAAGCGGGCACGGTGGGTTAACCCCTTCATTGCCTTAGCGGCTATACGCTATGGTAATGAAGCAGCATTTCTGTATTTTTAATAATATTGAGCAGGAGCAGGGGGCCCCCTGAGTTTTGATTTCTGGCTCAGGGAACCCCCTGCTCACTGTACAATATTATTAAAAATACAGAAATGCTGCTTCTTTACCATAGCGCATAGCCGCTAAGGTAAAGAATGAGTGTTTATTTATATATGTGTTTTATTTATACTGTACATGTGCAGAGGGTCTCCGGAGCAGAAACCTTTTGGTTTCAGGTCCGGGGACCCCCTGCTCCCCGAGATACAGGCCCCTTTTGGGGGTGCCGGTATCCCTCTGCTTGGTTTAACAGGCCGCGATCACGTGATCGGGACCTTTAAACGCAGAGGGATACCGGCACCTCATAAAGGGGTCTGTATCTCGGGAAGCAGGGGGTCCCCCGACCTGAAACCAGTGCGGTTCAGCTCCCGAGACCCCCTTCACATCTACACTATAAATAAAAATGTATTGAAAATAAGTTTTAATGTGCCGATGTTTGCGCAGAGAGAGAGCAGCGCATCTCTCTCTGCTGCCAACACATCTCTCCCCCGCCGGCCCATAGTATCATTTATGTATGTGCATATACAGTACTGTATGTGTACAGTACTGTATGTTACGGGTTATAGGGGCTGTTGTTATACAGTATATATATATATACAGTATATATACTGCATTACAATTCATTATAGGGGACGGCTTCAAAGAGAACAGCTCGCAAGCGCCCCCATGTGTTTTTACACGGCATTGCAGTATTGCAGCCAGACGGAATAAAATGCTTCAATCCCTGCCGGGAAAATAACGCTATAAACTCCGGCAGAAAACGATCACAAACCTCAATACACCGGAATATACCCAAATTCGCGGGACTAGCCGAGCGAGAATAAAGTGTGTCACCACTGTAGATGCTGAGACAGGGAGAAATAAAACTTATCATATCAACATGCTTAAGGAGTACATAGCACCGACTGTGGCGTCGGTGCTGGCCATTTGCAGCCCACCGATGGGGGATCCGGCAAGCAATGGTAATGGTCTGCCTGATCTCCTGGGGGAGGCTAGGCATGGAGGTACAGTAGAGCAGGTTGAGATAGGGTCTCAGCTGAGTGTCAGGCAGAGGGCAGAAGCCAGGGCTAAGCTAGAGAAGTATAGGGCTCTGTTCTCAGACAAGCCAGGGAAGACACACATTGCAGATCACCCAGTGCTGACAGGAGATCTGAGACCTCTGCATAAGCACACATACAGAGTGTCAGCAGAGGTTAAGGGCAGTATAGAGAGGGAGGTAGAAGAGATGCTGGCCCTAGGGGTAATTGTACCGTCCCAGAGCCCTTGGGCTTGCCCGGTAGTCCTGGTACCTAAGAAGGACGAACCACCCGGTTCTGTGAGGACTACCGTCAGCTCAATGCGGACACGGTGTCAGATGCCTACCCCATGCCCCGCATGGAATAGTGGTTAGATGAACTTGTGGGGGCAAGTTATCTGATGACAATGGATCTCAGTAAAGGTTACTGGCAGATCCCTTTGACCCAGAAGGCTAGAGAGAAGTCTGCATTTATTACCCCAAGTGTCCTCTATGAATTTCTAGTGATGCCATTCGTGATGAAAAATGCACCGGCTACCTTTCAACGCCTGGTCAATCGCTTGCTGGAGGGTATGCAAGGGTTTGCAAGGGCCTACCTGGACGACATTGCTGCCTTTAGTAACTCGTGGGACTCACACTTAGTGCATGTAGCTGTGGTGCTAGCCTGGATTAGGGAAGCGGGGCTCACGTTGAAACCCACCAAGTGCTTAGTAGGGATGGCAGAAGTACTGTACCTGGGGCACAGGGTGGGTGGCGGGCATCGTAAGCCAGAACCAGCTAAGGTGGAAGCTATAGTGAAGTGGCCTGTTCCCAAAACCAAGAAAGAAGTCATGGCTTTCTTAGGCACCGCAGGCTACTACAGAAAGTTTGTCCCTCAGTATAGCACCATTGCCAAACCCCTGACTGACTTGACCCAGAAGCGACAGTCTGTGCTGGTTGTCTGGTCTCCTGCCTGTGAGGTCTCCTTTCAGGCATTAAAGACTGCACTAGCCAGCGCTCCCATTGTGGCTGCACCGGGCTATGCAAAGAAGTTCTTGGTGCAGAAAAACCTCTCAGGAAGAGAAGAAGCGCCGCACAGCACAAGAAAGAATAAATGAAGGCTGATGTGGGAGAATAATTATTCTCCCACATCAGCCTTCATTTATTCTTTCTTGTGCTGTGCGGCGCTTCTTCTCTTCCTGAGAGGTTTTTCTACATTGTTGCATTACGCGCCTGCACGCCGAGTCACTGCTGGCTTGTTGCTGGTTCACCGGGTCTGCCGTGACGTCATCCGGAAGCACTGTTCATGCCGCCGGTCAGGTGACCACCCTCCGCTTCTGCGGGTATCGGGTTGGCGGTGAAGAGCAAAGATCACGAGACGGAGGCATCCCAGCTTCATTCAGGAGAAGCAGGAACACATATTACACGGAAAAGACAGGACAGGCTTGGCAAACAACCACGAGGACTAACACGTGAGTTTCCCGTGTCCCAACCTCATAGTGCTCATGGTGAGCCGGTTGGGGGGAAAGATAACATATCATATCATACTGCATTAAGGTTGTTTATAGCCTGGGTCTTAAAGACGTATTACATCATCTCCTACCAGCAGGACTATGCTTTATTCTGAGCGCCTGGAGGGTTAGTCAGTTTGATTCACCCATTTGTATACTAAGTTATTAGTGCAGACTGATGCCTCGGACAATGGCATTGGGGCTGTACTCAGCCAAGTGGGGAGGAGGGCAGTAAACAGTCAGTGGTGTATCTGAGCCAAAAGCTGCTGCCCAGAGAGGTTGCATATGCCACCTTTGAGAAAGAGTGTCTGGCCATATTATGGGCTCTAAAGAAATTACAGCCCTATTTATATGGCAGACCTTTCACTGTGATTACAGACCACAATCTCTTGAGTTGGTTACAGAGGGTGTCGGGGAAAAATGCTAAACTCTTGCGCTGGAGTCTTGCCTTAAAGGAGTTTGACTTTACCATCCAGCACAAGAAGGGAAGTGAGCATGGCAATTTGGATGGCCTTTCCCGCCAGGACAACCCTCAGGACATTCTAACTTCAAGAGCTGCTAGGGCAGCCTTGCCACTGGACAAGGTGGTCTGGCCAGCCCCTCTGCTTTGAATGGGGAAGGTGTGACAAGGTTGGAGGTGATAGGCCTGAATAAAAGTCTTATACCTGGCTGGTCATCCTCCCCTCGCATTGGGAATGCATTGCCATGCATTGCTGTGTTTGCCCTGTCCCAGCGGTTTTAACCCCCGATTTTCAGGCCATTCCCTGCCTGCTGTGTTAAAAGAAAAATGCATTACCTGTTACACCCTTTTACAGACACAAGATGATGTACAGTAGCGGCAGCTTTTATTTAAACATTTACCGGCGGCACTGCGGGATCTACTCCAGCTGGCGCCCGGTCTAGACAGCGCCGCCGTGTGTTGCCCGCGCACCCCCCTCCACTTCGCGTGCATTGTAGCCCCTCTTCCCGACCCCGAACCCGGCTCCTGCTCTGCCCCTCTGCTTCCCCGCACCCCCGCTTACCTCACTTTAACTCTAGGGGCGTCACCACGCTTCCCACACGCATCCTGCCGTGCGGGAAGTATTTAAATAAAAGCTGCCGCTGCTGTAGAGTGCGCCCAATGCTAGCGCTGATTGCAGACGTGTGGCAAAAGTTTAAAGGGCCGTCTGTGAGATGGGTATCCATTACTATCGGTTTGACCAGTAACCACAAGTTAATTGAATAAGTGGTTGCGGTTAGAATCTCAAGTGTTTTACCGATAAAATGTATCCGTCCCTCGTTAACTTTGTAACTTGGAAGGCAGAAAGTCTATTGCCGTGGGAAGCGGGTCAATTGATGAGAGAAGTGCGGGAACTTTGCTTCCCCTGGCCTAGCTTTTCAATTAGAAAGGCTAACTCGGGAACGAGAGCACCCAGCACCCTGATTTTTGGGGTGCAAGTATGATTAAACACTACATGTCCCTACATATAGAAATTACAGTTGTAGCACAAGCAGAACATGATGTTTAATAAAGTGTGTAAAAACTATAGATTTAAAATGTAAAGGCAGGGTCTGTTCTGTAAGCTCGGGAAATAATTCCTCGGACATACAGATGTGATATGGGTAAATGAGCTGGGAGTATTTTCATGCCTGCACTTCAAAGGGATCTCGCTGAATTGGCGACCCCCAGTCTAACAAAGTGTCAGGGATGAAAAGACCCAGGGACCCATAATGTATACACGGCCGGCATTCTGATGTATAACAGATGCCGGGCCATTGACACCTCTGGGCAAAATCTCAGACTCCGAGGCGCCAAGGTATGGGTGTATCTCAGGTATGCTAAGTGGCATGGGTGTCAAACTGACCCATGCGCTTTGCACCCTGGAAAGCCTTTTTGCCTGGTCTTATAAACTGTGGGCATCACGGCCATTGGTGGGTTATATTGTTCCCACGAGGGGATTGGGTCCACATGTTAGAGATAGCCTTGGCCAGTCTATAACTGCGGCTCCCGAGGTATCCCCGGGGTGATCGTGTTCGTGATTTTTGATCCATGATGTGAATGCGCAAGACTTTGTTCCAGCATAGCGGCAACCAGTCCCGGAGAGAAGGGGTTAATAACAACGTAACTAAGGTATTGCCCCAAACTTCGGAATTTGTTAGCCCTGGTGACTCTTGAACGAATTCTTACGAATCTCTATGAAATTCTTTGAGGTGGCTGAGATATTAGATCGGCAACTTGCGATCTGGCCACAGGACTTTTAAATCAACTGGGCATTTATCAGTTGAAATGTCCCATGAGAGGTGGAAACACTGACCAATCCCTGCTTCGTATCGAAGCAGAATGGATTTACAAGCTAAAAACTAGGAGCCCCAACGATCTTAATGAGGGGTTTACTTTCACGCCCTTCATTTAAGCAAGGGACTATCTGGTCGAACATATGTATCCTGCCATCTACTCACATTATGTATATACATTTTACTTGTCTCTCCGTTATCCAGTTGTGTCATTTTCATTGTCCACTATGACAATTTCCAGCCTTGGTATTGAAATATTAAATAGATTATAGTATCATTATTATTTAGACTAGTGACTATAATACTTAAGTTCTAAACCCAGCAGTGGGTTTAGTATTTGTGTAATGTGTGTATATGTGTTATATATAACGTGTAGAGATAATAAATTACAGACACATATACAGTCATACTTTGTCAAATTGTTTAATTGATTTATCCAACACTGCATTGAAAGTTGACACATTGTGTTTTATACACATGGAGGACTGCAAATAATTTTATTTGCATTGTCAACCAATACAATATGTGAAACACAGGTTCTGTACACCCTTATCTTTTATCTACACTCAGTACCCCTTGTATGTACTTAATCATAATTTTATCCATGCACATCTTTCTCCCCTGAGGAATCTTGTATTCCCATGTGCTAGCATTATGTTTGGGCAGTTTCTGACATAATTCCTAAGTCCCCGGGCATACGCTATATAAATTACCAGGAATCGCGAAAAAATTTCTAAGTGCCCACGCATGCGCAATACACAAAGATCGTTGTAATAAATTCTAAGTTCTTACGCATGCGCAGTTCGCATTAGCGCTGTATGCAATCGTCCGGAATTATTTCTAAGTCCCAACGCATGCGCACTATGACGGAGGGTAGACCGTCTATAACTCTAAGTTCTTGCGCATGCGCGGTGGCACGATATAATGCGCAATGTACTGGCACAAATATAGAAATGCGTTCTATGTCCTCGCGCATGCGCAATGGAGACGAAAAAGCATGGAAATACACCTAAGTCCCCACGCATGCGCGACGCGCATGGACTAGAATGAAAATACTGTCTAAGTCCCTGCACATGCGCATTAGACACTGGATATGGCGATCACTGTTTATGGCTTTAAATACTCTACGAACAGCCGGTTTATGTTGGGAATATGCCTAAATAAAGGTACAAACAATGGAACTTTCTCTGATAATTCATTTATTGGTGTTTGAGTACTTTGCTGAGTCAGTCTGTGAGTGAGATCAGTGCGCATGTGCAACAGCTGACAGCAATTGATTTTGTAATTAGGGTATTGAAGGGGTATAAAAGGGTTCAGACCTCTCTCCCCCAGTAAAATTTGTCCCTGAAGAAGCTCCTTTGCTGGAGGGAAACGCGCGTTGGACGCGCAATGTTGTCAGTCTCCTACTTGGAGCTGTTTTAATGTAGTGTCTGTAGTCTCCTGGTTCTAACTTTGCAGACCCTAGCAGATAGTTGTTTATTTATTAATTTCCACAGTTTGTGTGCCTGCTTTCCTTGCACTCTATGTGAGGTGCTTTCACAGTTATCTCTGTGCTATTCACCCCAGCACTGCTGTGTCTGGTGGATGTATGTTGCAGTGTCTGTATCATCATTACACTGTATGTGCTAGCTTTACTACCCAGGCACCTGCACTTTAACACACCAAAGCCCTTATTGCAGTGCGCAGTGCTGGTCCATCTAGCAAGGAAGCTCTACATGTGAACAACTATATATTCTCACTACTGGGTCTCATCGTTGCTCCAGAGGGGGTAACACCCTGACTCCTAGCATCCCCTGTCTTGTGTATCCCACTAATATTAAGTGGACATCTGGGACAGCACGACTCAATAATCAAAGACATGGATGCCAGATATTTCTGATTTAATATATTTTTAATCCAAATTACACATTACTTTGGTAATATATGTTTTAAGGTATTTATTAAAAGTTAATTTTTACATTAGTTTGGTGTGCATATAAGTGAATTCTTTTAGGGTGCACATCCATTTTGTGTTTCCCTTCCCCTTTTCTGATTCACTTTTAAATCAAGACTGTATTTCTTGCGCTTGCAGGCAAAGGACAATTTTTTTAGTTCCCTTATCCCTGTAAGTGTTGTTTTAAGTGTGTTCTGCAGATGTCGTATGTTTGTCTATTAAGGAAATAAATCACAATTTATTTTGCAGCTTGTTCTGTTCAATCGAGTACCCAGAAATATAAATGTGTTGGTAAAGTTGGTTTCCATCAAATATAGTATAGGTTCAATCAGTATTCCACCCGCTGCCACCAGTTATTTAAAAGCCTGTCACGGTGGACACAACATTTCAACACATTTATATTTCTGGGTACTCGATTGAACACAACAAGGAGCAAAATTAATTGTGATTTATTTCCTGGGTTGACAAACACACGACAACTGCAGAATACACTTAAAACAACACTTACTGGGATAAGGGAACTAATAGATTGTCCTTTGCATGCAAGTGCAAGAAATGCAGTCTTGGTTTAAAGGTCCGGTGGCTAGATCGCAACTTGCTGATCTAATAACTCAGCCACTTCAAAGAATTTTGTAGAGATTCGTTAGAATTTGTTCGGGAGTCACCAGAGCTAACGAATTCCGAAGTTTGCGGTAAATCCTTAGTTGCGTTGTTATTAACCCCTTGCCTTCTGGAACGGCTGCTGCTGTGCTTGAACAAAGTCTTGCGTAAAGCATAGTCACATCATGGATCATAGGAAACACACCGGGGACAGCTCGGTAGGCACAGTTATAGGTGATTCCTGAGTATATTTAACATGTGCACCCAATCCCTGTTGTGAGAACTTTTAACCCACCAATAGCAGCGTTGTCCGCTGTTTGCATAACCGGGCAAAAAGGCTTTCCGGTTCGCAAAGCGCATGTGTCGGCTTGAAACCCCAGCAACTTATCATATGTGGGATACACTCTCTTGCTGGCGCCTCTTAGTCTGAGGTTTGACCCAAAGGTGTCAGTGGTCTGGGATCTGCCACTTCTCAGGAGTCCGGCCATGTATACATTATAGTGCTCTGGGGTCTTTCATCCCTGACACTTCTATAGACTGAGGGTCGCCGGTTCAGCAGTATCCCCTTGAAGTACCAGGGAGGGAATATCCTCAGCTCATTCACCCCTAACACCGTTACATGCCAGAGGATTTTTCCCGGGCTCATAGAAAAAACAGTTCCTGCCTTTACATTTTAAAATCACAGTTTATCACACTTTATTCAAACTTCATGTTCTGGGTTTACCGTCACTGTAATTTATATATATATCTTCCTGTTTTATTTATTTACACTTGCACACCAAAAATCAGCGTGCTGGGTGCCTCCGTTCTCTAGTTAGCCCCCTTAATTGAAATGCCGGCTTACGGGAACCAAGTTCACCGAATTCTCACATCAATTGACACAGTTCCCACGCCAATTGATTTTCCGGCTTTCAAGTTAAGGCACGGATACATTCTATTGGTAAAACATCTTCAGATTTAACCGCAAGCCACTTATTCAATTGACTTGTGGTTGCAGGTCAAACCGATAGAAATTTGGATACCCATTCTTTACACAGACTGCTAACCGCAGCCACGCTTCTTCAATCAGTGCTTACTGTGGTGCTCACTACTCCATCTTGTGTCTCCACAGAATACAGCAGGCAATGCATTCATTTTCATTACAGCAGGCCAGGAATAGCCTGCGAATGGGGGTTAAAAAGGCTGGGACAGGGCAAATACAGTGGTGTAGTGCAGAGACTGTTAACACCTTAATTCCAAACGTGAGTAAGGATTAATCAGCCAGATATAACCTTTATTTTAGGCCGGATTAACCCTTTCCTCATCACAATAAGTTCCTAAAATCCTCTTGGAGGACTCTCAAGTTTTGGTCATTAGACTCTTGTCATGGGAGACTCCTGTGGCGGGTAGGAGCTCGGTGGCCATGACAGCATGGAGCGTGGTAGGTGTCACAAGCAGAGGTCCAAGGCAGGCGGCAGATAGCGTAGTCGGGTAACAAGCAGAGGTCCGAGGCAGGCAGCAGAAGCATAGTCGGGTAACAAGCAGAGGTCCGAGGCAGGCGGCAGATAGCGTAGTCGGGTAAGAAGCAGAGGTCGGCAACTAGGAGACTGGAACAGGACAGGGGAGCAGGAACAGGTCTGGGAGCGGGACTGAGAACGGGGAGCAGTGAATGAGAATGGGGAGCAGGGACTTAGACCGGGGAGCAGAGTCTAAGACCAGGGAACAAACAGGAACAAGCCAGGGCCCTTACTATGAACAGAATCAAATACTGGACTGGTACAGGAACAGATCAGGATCAGAGACAGAAGCATGTGCATAGGAGTCTGACTCAAAACAAAGGCAAGGGAACAAACAGGAAGCAGAACTATAAGACAGAGAGAGGAGCAACAAGAAGACAGACAGACAGAGGAACCCAGAGCAAACAGAAAGCAGCAGCACACCTGGTGGACAAGGAAATAACTATGGCTAGGCAGGAGGGCTAGGAGACCCTGACACTCCCATTTATCTTCAAGACTGGACAGGGCGTTGTTGTGCGTGCTCAGGACTCTTCCTACCTAAGCGGGGTCGAAGTTTGTTTGGCCGAGCATACTGTAACGCGTAGCTCACCACAAATGAGGCAAGACCG
Source organism: Ascaphus truei (assembly GCF_040206685.1). Lineage (NCBI taxonomy): Eukaryota > Metazoa > Chordata > Amphibia > Anura > Ascaphidae > Ascaphus > Ascaphus truei. Next base: position 195,609,613 of record NC_134487.1, on the reverse strand, counting down.
CGGGGCTGAGGTAGGGAATTGTATAGAACGCCAACCACAACCGCGTTGGCACGTCTAGAGTGTAGGATAATCGTGCAGGCCGGATCAGGGTAACAGAAGACAGCGTAAGAAAGGTAGTTGTCAGGTGTTGGAGTATAGAGAAGCGGATCATTGAGGTATGTAGCCAGAGTCAGGGTTGGAGAGCGTAGAGTAGTCGTGAAGCCAAGCCAGGGTCAGTGCAAGGGATTACAGCGTTGTCGAGGTTCCAAAGCCAGGATCAGTGCAGGAGAGAGTAGAGTAGTCATATTCAAAGTCAAGTTCAGTGCAGGAGAGTATCACAGGGTAGTATCCAGGCAGGGTCAGGCAGCAGGGTTCAGGCAGACAGGAATTAGGCAGTGAGTGCAGCGTCACACAAACAGGGGTTATGCTCGGCAATGAATGGGAGCACTGAGAACATATTTATAGGACCTCCCACCAATGGGAGGCGACCAGGAAGCAGGGGAATGGCGCAGGATAGGCTGCTGGACCATACCGGTGCATCCTATTACACAGCCAATAGCCAGTGCATCAGAATGTGAGCGTGCGCCGCGTGCAACCCGAGCAACACGTAGGCAACCCGGTTGCGCATCGTCACCATGCGCCGCAAGAGCTGTACCAACACGGGGTCGGAGACCAGAGGCGGGACCCGCAGAGGTAGAGGCGGAACAAGGGACACGACCACGCTGCGTAATGGCGTCGTCAGGTCGGGGGCGGGACCGAGGAGCGGGGACCGCAGACCACTGAGAAGACTGTGCACCGCGCGCGTGCGCCAAAACAGGAGGGACGAGAGCGCGCCCCTTGCAGAGGAACCGAAGAGGAGCGCGCAGAACCCTCACATGGCGCATGAGTACCGCCGCCAGGTTGCCACTCTTGAGTGCCATGGTTGTCCAAGGGGCGGTGAGGGTTAAGGGGCAGGAGCAGCAGAACGGTGAATCCTCACAATTACCCAGGGTTAAGAAAGTGACCAATTAATGGCTGCCACAGGTTAGGGGATTTTTTGGATGCACTTCATTCAAAGCATGTAATTTTAGAGTAGATGATATATTCACCTTTACTTCACATACCACCAATGAGAAATTTCAGATTTTAATACATATGACAGATTTTGTCGTATATTCAATTGAGTGTCATTGTCATTCACAATATGTGGGTAAGACATCGAGACCCTTAAATACGAGGATACTAGAACATGTTGGCAATGTGAGAAGTAAAATAACGACACATAATCTGTCAAATCATTTTATTTTACACTAGCTGATATACCCGGCGTTGTCCGTGAGTTAAATTTCCCGCTCCCTCCTCTCCCCCTATTTCTGTGCTCCCACTCTTTCTCCGTTACACCCCACCCCCTCCAGAGGGAGGGATAGTGGACAGGAGGGGGGGGGGCAGTGGACAGGAGGGGGGGGACAGTGGACAGGAGGGGGGGACAGTGGACAGGAGGGGGGGGACAGTGGACAGGAGGGGGGGGACAGTGGACAGGAGGGGGGGTGGGGACAGGGGACAGGAGGGGGGAGTGGGGATTGGACAGGAGGGGGGGTGGGACAGTGGACAGGAGTGGGGGGTGGGGACAGTGGACAGGAGTGGGGGTGGGGACAGTGGACAGGAGTGGGGGTTGGGGACAGTGGACAGGAGTGGGGGGTGGGGACAGTGGACAGGAGGGGGGGTGGGGACAGTGGACAGGAGGGGGGTGGGTACAGTGGACCAGAGGGGGGGTGGGGACAGTGGACAGGAGGGGGGGACAGTGGACAGGAGTAGGGGGGACACAGTGTCACACACACACACACACAGTATCACACACACACACACACAGTGTCACACACACACACACACACACACACACACACCGTGTCACACACACAAACAGTGAGAGACACACACACACAGACTTACAAACAGTGAGACACACACACACACACACAGTGTCACACACACAAACAGTGAGAGACACACATACACAAATAGTGACACACACACACACACACACAGAGGTCTCAGTCCCGTGCAGCGCTCAGCGGCGGCTTTCTCGGGCGCAGGCCCCGCCCCGCAGTCCCATGCGGCGTCTTTCTCGGGCGCAGGTCCCGCCCACCCTCAGTCCCGTGCGGCGACTTTCTCGGGCGCAGGCCCCGCCCGCAGTCCCGTGCGGCGCCTTTCTCGGACGCAGGCCCCGCCGCCCCCCCGCCCCCCGCAGTCCCGTGCGGCACCTTTCACGGGCGCAGGCCCCACCCACCCATGCGCTGTACCCCCACCCTCCTCCGCCGCCATCCGCAACGTGCAGAGGCAGGAGGAGGAGCCGAGAGTGTGGCGGGAACAGCGGCCATGCAGCAGGAGCAGAGTCGGGCAGAGGAACCAGAGGCCAGCGGCAGGCCCGAGCTGCTCCATACTGGCCGACCCTCACCTAGAAGCGGCCGTGTGAAGGAGGAGGCCGCAGGGGGTGAGCGGGACAGAAGGGAGCGGCGGAGCCTGGTGGCATGGGGAGCCGGCAGGGAGGTGAGCTGGGGGGGTGATGGGTGGGAGGGGGGTTAGGGTGGGGAGGTGAGCTGGGTGAAGAGGACAGTGGCCGGGTGCTTGTGCGTGTGTGTGTGTGGCAGTTGGGTGAGGAGGAGAAGAGAGTGGCAGTTGGGTGACGTCAGAGCCATAGAGCCACGCAGGCCAATGAGAGGCATGCGGGGCGGGGCAGGGATACGGAGCAATCTGATTGGCCACATCTACAACCCCACAACTTTCAGATTTATATATTAAGATCACCAGGGAGAGCCCAGTGTTCTCAAGTTCACCGGGATAGAACAAGTTAAGTCCCATAGGAGAGGAGATGATAGAAACCTTGATCTCACTAAACGTGAGACCTTTTGGATTCATAAATTAAAGACATTGGTCCCTAAGGGACTGAATGTCAATATTGAGCTGTGGGTCTTTTTATGATAATATATATGTGAAATAGGTTTTAAATCACTTGTGATGGTCTGCTTTTTATGATTTTTATGGGATTTCTACGTTGGTGGAGGCGTTTATATATCTCCTTATTTCAATTTTTTACTGATACTGGTATTTTTATCCCTTTTGTATTCTCTGACATGCACCACCGGAGGAAAAAGAAGAAACTCCAATCAGCGTGATGCTAGTGTAGATAGATTTGTTTCAGTTTTATTCTAGGTGTTTGAATATATATATTTTAATATTTTATACCGTATGTATTTTATATTCATAGATGTAATTTGGGGACACTATGATCTTAGTTCATTTTTACAATGATTGTAATGTAATAAATCGATGTATTTTATTGTATATTTTATATTATATAGCAGATTGTATTTGTATTTTGCGCATCAGCAATAGAATCTTATGTGGCAATTAGAGAGATTACTGTGAGCTGTTTTCTAGCTATTAGCAAATAGGATAGATTGCAGGCAAGTTATGTGGGTATATATATCACTAGTGATATGACAGGGAATCACTCCTGAAGAAGCTGTCAAGTCTATACAGCGAAACACGTTCAGTGGGACTCATCGTGGTATCCAGAGAGAGCAGAGAGAACTCACAGCCGGCGGAGAACACTGAGGGAAGGAGCACCAATCCGTGCTAACCGGAAATGACGCCAGGCAGTGACGACGGATGCAGAGGAGATCGAAGAAGCTCGGTATATGGCAGCGGTGAGGTCGCGACTTACTGCACACCATAAGAACGTGTTATACCCTGTCTCCATATCTTTGATATATTGTAAGCCTCCATTCACGAGTGTATTGTTTTAATATAATTATTTTAGTTGATTTGCACCATGGTTCTTCTTTTTTCTTGTCTCTAAGATTCAAGACTATTTACATCACTACTTCCAGTAACCACTGCGACACTGGTTTGATCATTGCCTATTTTTCCTGCTCCATTGTGAGTAGGAAATTTATAGCCTTTTACTACACTTTATATATACATTTGTTTGCAATATTGCACTATGTTATTTTCTTTATTTCATGGCCCTTTTTCACCACTCCACTGATATTTGGAGGATATTCGTTTGGAAAGATTTGGGAACAGTCTTTAAAGGGTTGAGTGATAATTTATGCCTCTTATATAAACTATATTCACTTTAAATTTTATATTTTGGTGTTTATTTTATTCACCTTCACTATTCACTGTATATTCATTGGCTTAGGAAGTGTTTGAGCGCCATCCAGTGTTTTTATACTGTAATTTTATACTCTCATTGGCTGTCAGGTCTCTTAAGACTTTCATTCACTAACCTGAACAGCCTATCAGAGCGTGGGAATTCTCAAGCCAGCCAATCGCCAAATGCTGGGTTGTAAAGCCGGGAGGGCACCTTTTCTCAGTCTGCAAAAGGACATGCGCCAACCTTGCACCTCTGCCTCTTTGCATACCCAGCCCACCTGCTGCCTAGGCTCCACAGAGTCTGGGTTATGGCAAATGGTTGCTGGATAGCCCTGTGTTAGCCCAGGATGTGGGTACTCAGGCAGAACTGCAGTACCTCTCCTGTTCTAACAACTTGTCATCCCTGAGTCTTTCAAGTACGGACACCACACAGCCACAGAGGCACCAAGCTTGGTTGCCATCTGGGCTGGCCGGAATCCCTGATTTAGAAAATCCCTCAGTTCATATACAGGTTACCAATATATGCACATTAAACTATAACCATTTAATAAAATATATTGTGTCCTGTTTTCTGTGTGCTAAAAGTTATGGGTTCCTATTCTGGTGTTAGGAATGGAGTGAGTGTATATATTCCCTACAATCACGAGCCTCATCTTGGCACACATGAGAAAATAACTTTTAAAACTTTTAGACACTTTAAAAACCTGCTCAGCTTTATAACTGAACTGGAGCAGCCCCTGAACCCCTAAACTAGGTTCAATGTACCTGGGTATGTATGTGCATATCTCTGCTATACTGTGGCACCTCTGCTACACTAGAGACTCCGTGTATGTACACAGATATAGTTTAACCCCTTCATACCAATTTACCTTGTCTGGATGATGCTGCAGCAGGGATCCTGGCGGTGAGTCGCAAGAACGCTTTCAGAGTCAGTTTGGTGGAGTAATGTGCTTGGCTGCGTCCGAGAACCTCACTCGATTTCCGGATACAACTGTTGGGGTATCCCATAACTTTGGAACCCCGATATATATCCTCATTCTGTAAAGAATCTCCGACAAACCCACCCTGAAACTTACAGCCTTGAAATCTCCCGATCCCAGCACCACGGTAAAGGCAAAAGTCACATGAATCTTTACAGTTGCAGTAATACATTTTCGACACCTGGGTCCCAGAGCTGGCACTCTAAGACCCTAACACACATGTCAGTATTAACCAAGTGGGCTTGACCTTTATTGATGAGCCTGGTTAACCCCTTCACCGTCACACTATACACGTGTATTTTATTGCACGCGGTTCCTGTAACGTTTTAATTCCACAGAGTAGAATCCCGTACAGGTGGAGGTGCTACCGAGCACCAACTAAGGTACACCCCAGGTTCCCAGAAGTGGAGGCTCAGGTTTCCTGTGAGCCACAGGTATCGCACCGCACCACACACATCGTAGCCCCACATCTCCCAGGGGGTGGGGGAAAGCGCGCTACATGTAGATTGAATAGTTGCACTTCATTTCATCCATACTGATGTCACTTATGATACAGATCTTCCCTCTGTGCCCACTCTTAACATATGTGAGGTGCTCTGGCCATGGTGGACGGGCCATGGGGGACATTCCAGGGGACGTTCCAAGGGGCGTTACAGAGCTGGACCGCCCTCATTGGGCGAACCACACACGTGACCTGTCTGTCGCGCTGAGAAATCAGATTATGTGATTTCTCACGCAACGCGCATCCCCTCCTGCTTCTGTGTGGACCCGCCTGCACACCGCATGGACGAGAACACTGCCTTAAGGCAGTCTATTCGCTCAGGGTGCGGACGCCTCCGCACGGTCTGCAGTACCAGGGCCCCAGCCTTACTTTCCAAACCCTGCTTTGGAACTGCCACTTCCTCAGGGAGTACTGAATACTGTGGGTGGGGATCCGCGGGTAGGGCTGATCCCCAGACATCCTGGTGGCACTTCTGCTTGGCCTACTGAGGCATATCTACATTTCCGTTACTGGGACATACGATGGGACCCTATCTGAGACACATTAAAGGGGGGTCTGATCTATGCTATACTGTGGGGAACAACTCCCCTACCTCTATTCTCTGCAGCTTCTTTTCTGCTGCCATGCTGAAACTCTCCCACAGAATCCTCTGCTCCTTCCCTTATACAGTACCTCTTGTGACACAGTACTGCGGTGTCACCACTGGAGGGTGCTTAACCTCTACGCTCACTGTTAACTCCTAGTTAACTTTATTAACCAACACCAAGAGAGAGGGGGGGGGGGGTGTTACAGGAGCAAGGTACAGTGTTAGCAGAGAGGAGAGTGCAGGATGCAGTGTTGCAAAAGGGGAGAGCGTAGGGTGCAGTGTTAGGCTACGGCCCCAGTGCCTGCAGTACATGCGCGCCTGCGAGGCTGGCGTCGCATACAGCCGAATTCCCAGGTCTGCAGAGCTGCAGGGGGAAAGATAGGGGGGGGGCTTGACGGGGGAGTGACGGGGCACGGCCGTGATGTCACCTGGCAGGTTCGCCCTCATTGGCTGAACTGCCGGGGGCGTGGCCTAGCACTCCATCGCTAGTTACCCTCACAATTTTCTTTCAGGCTGGAAAAACTCACTGCACAGCGTGGCGGCCCCCCCTCGCAGCGGTCCCGGCCCCATTGAAAGGCTGCTCTTGACCCTGCAGGTCTGCCACAGCGGGCACTGCAGTAGCCAGCGGGGACCTGTCCTTAGTAGTATGTGCAGTAAGCTCAGGGTGCAGTTTTAGCAGAGAAACAGAGAAGTGCAGGATACAGGGTTAACAAAGATAGAGAAGAACACAGTGTAGTGTTAGCAGAGAAAGATACAGTTAGCAGAACGGAGAGTGCAGGATGCAATGTTGCAAAAGGAGGTTAGTCCAGGGTGCAGTTAGGCTGCACAGCCTCTGAAAAAGAAAATTTGACCGGCTTCCAAATTTCACGCTGCCACATCGCGCTTACTATACAGTAAGCGCACACGACGGCGGCAATACATTTGTTTTGCCGCGACATTACGTCGCCGGCACTATAAGCGCAGCCATAGTAAGTAGTATGAGAGGGAAGGAGAGAGAGAGACAGAGAGAGGGGAGGAGAGAGATAGGGAAGGAGAGAGAGAGAGGGAAGGAGAGAGAGAAAGAGGGAAGGAGAGAGAGAGAGAGGGAAGGAGAGAGAGAGAGAGGGAAGGAGAGAGAGAGAGAGAGGGAAGGAGAGAGACATGCATGCATAGCATGCAGTATTAGCTGAGGGACAGGGGAGCACAGGGCACATTATTAGTAGAGGAAGAGGGTATGCAGTGTTAGCTAAACGAGAAGAGTGAAGGACATATTGTTGGGAGAGACAGACAGGAGCACAGAACGTAGTGTAAGCAGAGAGAGTAGATCGCATGACGGAGTGTTAGCAAAATGATACAGTAAGAAATTGGAGAATGAGGGGTGTGCAGAAATATATCAACCCCTTTCAATGCCAGATGGGCCTGCTTTGTGCTAGGAGCTCTGGTACTGAAGGGATTATTAACCGAGAACTCCATATTAAACCATTGTCTCCTCTCTCTGTCCCCTGTTCTTTTTGGCACAGTGACTGTCCTATTTTCTCTGTTACTGTCTCTGTGCTTCTTGTCACGGTGTCTGTCCCCTTATCTCTCTCTCTCTCTCTGTGTGCTTCCTGTCACAGTGACTGATCCATTTTCTCTGTCACTTTATCTGTCGTGCTCTCTGATTCCTTCGCATGAAACACAAGTTATTTCCTGCAGGATGCGTTGCAGCCACTAGAGACACCAATTCCTGAGACAGCCACCTTGTGCAGTGCTCAGCACCCTCCAGCAGTGTGGGAGTTAATGCAGGGCGTTCCCACCTCGCCCGTGGCTGCAGGAGCTGGCCGAGGCTGCAGGACTGCAATGCAGAGGAAGGGGCTGAGCTGTGACGGATGTTCAGCACATGCTCTGGAATCACATACTGTATTTATTCCTTGCCTAAAGCAAGCGCTAATTACAGCAAAGCCAGACACTGTTCTATGCACTTAGGGGCAAGGGACACAAACTGGGAAGGGAGGAGGGTCTGAGGGTCTGCCCCCACTGAAAATATCAGGACAGCACCCACCCTGTCATTGCCTGTGAAAGTGCCACACATTGCAAAAGGATGCATAGTTATAGATGCAAGGCAATGTGCATATGCATGTAAAATCTATCCATCCATCCATCTGTACACACATACTGTACAGTATACTGTTGCGGCCCCTTTTAATCTCCTACATCCCCGAATTTTTTCGCAATGTTTTCCGAATGTCACGCACTTTGCCGCATTCGTGGTGAGACAGCGCTAATAGCGCTAATACAATGAAACGCCCCCAGCGCCTAAAAATACCGGAACATGCCGCATCTGCCTGCGGTTTTAAAAGCCACGCCGAAACGGCCGCACGAGGCTGAAGGCGGCCGCCACTGTATACTGTACAGTATGTAAAGAGCAATTTATATCTTCAAGCAGAGAGATACACAAAATAAAGAATATCACTTGTGAGTACATTCTGATAATGGTGAAAGGCAGGGTTGCAGACTTGTCTAAGACATGTGAATGTGCTCACAAGTGATATTCTTTATATCTTTATATTATTTATATTCTTTTATGCTAACAGTGGAGGTTTTTTGTCGCCTTTCTCACCCACCATAACTTAAAATGTATATGGTAAACCTACCCAGCCTAGAAATATTTCAACGCAAGTATAAACCAACCTCACACTGATGATACCCATCAAGGTTGAAACATGTCTGTGAGTGGTTTGACTTGCTTTTCTAGTCCCATGCTGTGTTTAAAAGCTTTATGAAAGGTGATACATCAGCTTAAATGGGCTCCATGTGAATGGATATTCCAGGCAAAAGGTGACACATTGTGTGCTCGTTTGCATGTCATTTCCCAGAATCCCTTGCTGCAGTGGGAGCACTGTATCCTTGGTGATAATGGTTGAAAGGCAGGGTTGCAGACCTGTCGTAAGACATGTGAACGTGCTCACAAGTGATATTCTTTATTGGCTATACTGTATGCTAACGGTGGAGGTTTTTTGTCGCTTTTTTCGCCCACCATAACTTAAAATGGGGCGTGGCTACTAAGGGAGGGGGCGTGTCCTTGCCTGGATCGGGGCTGTGTGTGTCTCTGTGTGCGATGTGCAGGGGAGATGTACCAGCGGGGCGGGGGGAACATGTGCCGGCAGCGGGGGGAGATGTACCAATGGGGGGAGGGGGGCGGGGAGATGTACCGGCAGCAAGGAGGAGGATGTGTCATTGCTGATCTCTTCTCCCTCTACCACTTGCCCTCTTGACCCCATTCCCTCCAATCTCCTAAAACCTTTTGCTCCTACTATAATCCCTACGCTCACACACACATTTGTAACTCCTCCCTCTACTCTGGTACCTTTCCCTCTTACTTCAAACATGCAACAGTCATAACATTACTCAAACACAGCAAGGTTGATCCTTCCTGTCTTTCTAACTATCGACCTGTCTCCCTCCTGCCTTTTGCCTCTAAACTCCTTGAACGTCTTGTATTCTCTCGCTTGCTCCATTGTCTCAACACCTACTCTCTCCTAGTCCCTCTTTCACACTGCTCACTCCACTGAAACAGCCCTCGGTAAAATATCTAATGACTTCCATGCTGCCAAAGACAGAGGTCATTACACTCTGCTCATATTACTCGACCTTCCTGCAGCATTTGATACTGTGGACCACCCTCTTCTCCTTCACATTCTCCATATTCTTGGCATTCGTAACAAAGCTTTATCCTGGATCTCCTCTTACCTCTCCAATTGTACTTTCAGTGTCTCTTTTGCAAACACCTCCTCCTCTATCGACCTCTCTGTGGGGGTACCCCAGGGCTCTGTCCAGGGACCACTTCTCTTTTCTCTTTACACACTCTCTCTAGGTGACCTAATCACATCTGTTGGGTTCAAATATCACCTCTATGCTGATGACACACACATTTACCTTCCTACCCCTGACCTTACACCTGCTGTACAGACTAAAGTTTCTGAATGTCTCTCTGCTATATCATCCTGGATGGCCCTCCGCCGACCTAAACTTAACATGGCAAAAACAGAGCTCCTCATACTTCCTCCCAAACCTGGCCCTATTTCCTCCTTCCACATTACTGTTGGAAGTACTATCATTCACCCAGTAGCCCAAGCACGCTGCCTATGGTTCACACTGGACTCCTCTCTCACATTAAAAATGTAGCAAAAAAATGTCGTTTTTTCCTCCGCAATATTAACAAGATACGCCCTTTTCCTGCAAAAACTCTAACACAGACCCTCATTCTCTCCCGTCTCGACTACTGTAACCTTCTGCTGTCTGGCCTTCCTGCCTCTCACCTTTCTCCCCTACAATCTATCCTAAATGCTGCTGCCAGAATCACTCTACTCTTTCTGAAATCTGTCTCAGCGTCTCCCCTGCTGAAATCCCTCTCCTGGCTTCCTATCAAATCCTGTATCACACACTCAATTCTCCTCTTCTTTTAAAGCTTTACCCTCTTCTGCTCCTCCTTACATCTCAGCCCTAATTTCTTGCTATACACCATCCCGACTCTTGCGTTCTGCTCAAGTATGTCTTCTCTCTACCCTTTTTGTATCTTAGCCCTCTCCCGCCTTAAACCCTTCTCACTGACTGCCCCACACCTCTGGGATGCCCTTCCCCTCAATATCCGACTTGCACCCTCTCTATCCACCTTTAAGACCCACCTTAAAACACACTTGCTTAAGGAAGCATATGAGTAGCTCCATGGCTGATAATTACCACCTCATACTGTACATTAATCTTGGCCCCTTGCAGATTCACTTACCAGTATGCCCTCCTACTGTCTCTGTATGTTTTTACTACCAACAAATTAGATTGCAAGATCTTCGGAGCAGGGACTCCTTTTCCTAAATGTTACTTTTATGTCTGAAGCACTTTTCCCCTTTGTGTGTTATTTATATTATTTATATGATTGTCACATATATTACTGCTGTGAAGTGCTATGTACATTAATGGCGCTATACAAATAGACATAATACATACAAAACCAGGAACTCTGGATAGAAGACATTGCACACTGGGTTTCTTGCAGAAAATAAAGTGTATTGTGGTCCAAAGGTGCTGTTTTGTCTGCTATGAACCCTCATCATATATATATATATATATATATATATAGGGTTATGTTCTCTGTAAATCATATAACACTTTGCTATTCTCATGTATTAAAATTGCTTGAGATTACATAACTCTTAAACTTCTTAGACTTCCTTCCTACAAATGTATTTTATCCTGTTTCAACTATGTCCTATCTCAGGCTAAACAAACCTACTTTTTTTCACTAATTAACACACACAAATCTAACCCACACTGACTCTTCTCTGTATTTGACTCCCTACTCAGACAACCCTCTGCTACTGTACCTGTTTCTTCCTCCATTTCAACTCAGTAGTCTGCTTACTATTTCAAGAAAAAGGTGGAATCCATATGTCAAGACATCCCCCCTGTATCCTCCTACCATCTTACACGTCTTGCTAACTCTCAACTTGCCTTCCTCAACTCTTTTTCTGATGTCACTGAGGAGGCTGTATCACTAATGATCTCCTCTTCTCCCTCTACTACTTGCCCTCTTGACCCTATTCCTTCCCATCTTCTAAAAACCTCTTGCTTCTACTATAATCCCTACACTCACACGCATGTTTAACTCCTTCCTCTACTCTGGTACCTTTCCCTCCTCCTTCAAACATGCAACAGTTATACCATACCATATGTAGTGGGGTTCCAGTTACAGGATACCATAACGATGTATCCGGGAATCAAGTAAGATTCTCGGATATATCAAAGCGCATTGCTCCGGGCAAACTCCTAACCTGAAATCGTTCTTGCGACTCACCGCTAGGATTCCTGCTGTAGCATGATCCAGACAAGGTAAACGGGGCATGAAGGGTTACTGTATACCTACAACATACAGGGGGTACCTAGTATAAGGAGGGATCCCCAGTACATGCCTAGGTACCCTGAACCTAGTATAGGGGTTCAGGAGATGCTCCAGCTATATTATAATGCTGTGGGGGATTTTTATGTGAAAAAGTTTAAAGTCATTTCTATAGTGTGGCAGGGATGAGGCTAGTGAGTGTAAGCAGTAAATCCCCTTATTTCATCCCTGACACCAGAACGGGGACGTACACATTTGTATCACACAAGATACAGGGAACAGTATATTTTATTAAAGAGTTATATTTAATATGTATATGTACTGATAACCTGTCAATGAACTGTGAGATTTCTGAGTCCTGGGTTCCGAGGGACCAAATGGCTACCAAGCTTGGTGCCTATAGGTCTGTGTGGAGTCCGGACTTGAAAGCCTCAGTGACGCCAAGGTGTTAGAACAGAAGGGGTACTGTAGTTATACTTGAGTACCTCCGTCCTGGGCTAACAAAGGGCTATCTGGCAACCATTTGCCCTTCCCCAGACTCTGCAGAGCCTGGACAGTGGGTGGGCTTAATATGCTAAGAGGCAGAGGTGCCAGATTGGCGGATGCTCTTTAGTAGAATGAAAAAAGGTGCCCACCCGACTTTAGAATACTGGCAAATTGGTGATTGGCTGGCAGGAGAATTCCCACACGCTGATAGGCTGTAGAGGTTTGTGAATGGAACACTGAAACCCATAAGAAACCTTGCAGCCAATCAGGACCGGAGATTCCAAGCGCCAAACTATCAGCGGCAAATTCAAAGATGCTCTGTGAAGAATAGATGCGAGCCGGCTTCAGAGATTTTTACTCATAACATTTTCTAAGTCCCGCTTTTTGAGAATGTAGCAGTCGCGGCTGGGTTTGCATGCCGAATTGCGTTCCAGGACTTTCGTGAGTACCTCCTGGTCATTGGAAAGGGCTCCTACAGAGGTTGTTTTTTACAATTTCGTTTAAAGGAAGATTTTATTTGTTAGCCCTTTTCCCAGTAAGTGTGTTAACTGTGTAAATTGTGTTATATTGTGTGTTTGTCTTTTCCTGAAAAAATTACAATTTATTTTACCTCCTTGCTTTGCTCAATCATATGATCCCGGTTTAAAGGTGTTGATAAATCTGTTCTCCCGTGACAAACATGTCAAAAATGAAGCTCTTCATATTTCCTCCAAAACCTGGCCCTACTACCTCCTTCTACATTACTGTTGAAAGCACTAGCATACACCCAGTATCACAAGCACACTGCCTAGGGGTCAAATTTGACTCCTCTTTTAAATTCTCCTCTCGCATTCAAAATGTAGCTCAAACCTATCGTTTTTTCCTCCGCAATATTACAAAGATACACCTTTCCTCTGTTTCTCTGCTGCTAAAACTAACACGGGCCTTATTTTCTCCCGTCTTGACTACTGTAGCCTCCTGCTCTCTGGCCTTCCTGCCTCACACCGGTCTCCCCTACAATCTATCCTAAACACCAGAATCACTTTACTCTTTCTTAAATCTGTCCCAGTGTCTCCCCTGGTGATATTGCTCTCTTAGCTTCCTATCAAATCCCATATCACACACTCAATTCTCCTCCTCACTTTTAAGGCTTTACCCTCTTCTGCTCCTCCTTACATCTCAGCCCTAATTTCTTGCTATACACCATCCCGACTCCTGCATTCTGCTCAAGGATGTCTTCTCTCTGCCTCTTTTGTATTTAAAGCCCTCCCCGCCTTAAAACGTACTCACTCCTCCTTAAGAAAGCATATTGGTAGCATCGTGGTTGATACTATACACTTCATATATCGACTTTGGCCCCTTGCAGATGCACTTACCAGAACACTTTCTTACTGTCTCAGTACATTCTTCCTACTTATAATCTAAGTGGTAAGATCTTCGGGGCAGGAACTCCTTTACCTAATGTTACTTACTGTATGCGTTATAGGGTGCGGTTATTTGGAGAAATTAGAGGGAGTAGTTATATGGAGCAGTTATATGGGTTAATAGGAGGAACTATAGGGAGTAATAGAAGGCGATATAAAGAGCGGTTATACAGTTCGGACTAATAGGAGGCATCATAGGGAGTGTTTATATAGGACAATATGTGTAAATATAGGGAGCGGTTATACAGAGTAATAGGAGGAGTTATAGGGAGCGTTGATGTAGGGCAATAGATGAAATTTTCAGGAGCAGTTATATGGAGTAATAGGAGGCGTTATAGGAAGCTTTATTATAGAGAAATCTGAGAAGTTATAGGAAGCTGTTATTTGGGGTAATAGGATTAATTAATAGGGAGAGATCATATGGAGAATATGGGGGATATTAGCGGAAGGGGTGTCTGACCCTTGCATTAAACATGTCAGCAAAAATACATTTGGAGTCTATTTCCCAGGGTCTCCCAGGTGGCTAAAAACAGCACCAGATGTTTCAAAGAAAAGTAATCATATCAAAAGCAGTTCGAGTTTTTCAGTTGATACATCTGGGGTTATTTTTTGCACTAGTTTTGTCCCAGTTTTGTAGCTGGAAGACTTTAGAAAATAGATTTTTAATTATTTTTTTTGTACAGTATGTAACGGTTATTCCCCCTATCCCAATTGCAGATAGAGTGCATGTGAGGGGGAATCTATGTGTTACCAGGTGTGGTGCGTATACCTGTAGGTTCACAAGAGGCCTGAGCCTCCGCTTGCTGGGAACCTGGGGTGAATCCTCTGGAACGATCTGGTTTGCAGAGCCTCCACCTGTGTATGGTTCTAGGAATGTAGAAGGTTGCCTACACAGGACCCACATACACAATAACTACATACACCGGAGTATATATAACACAGGTTTACTATATATGCAACATAACCATACTTCACAGATAACGTAATGTGTGTATCCCCTTTCTGACTAAGAGTACCACTGACTAACGCGTCACACAGGACGCAACTCTCCACCGTGTCCAATGTCCCACCACCATACAGTGCCCACAATAATTGGGTGCTCGGCACCAGCGTCCCTGTGTCCTGGATCCCCACCTAGATGTGGGGCAGCGCTGCTCCTGTGTGTATAGTATATATATAGAAGGTGTATTGTTGGTGCACTTATGAAGGTACCTGCAGCACTCGGGCCTGCAGGCAACTTCGAAAAGCATCCGCCGCTCTGTGATCCCATCTGCGATATCCTGCCTTTCCTAGCACGAGAGTCCGCCAGGGGCAATCCCACCCTGGAGATAGTCCTTCTCTCTTTGTGGCATAGGCTTGAGCCCAAGCCTCTGCACGGGGAGCGCAGTGTCCGCTGTGTCCCTAACTGACAATATCACTAATGGCACAAAGTCCCTTACCTAGGGCCTGTCCCTGAAGCACAACAAACTATAATGTGGCTCAGGACTTGACTGGGGCGTAGGGGGCTGCTGGCCTACTGCAGTGGGTCACAGACCCCTGCACTCACCTCCTAGCCCTAGCTCTTCCTGGTCCCGACTGCCGTGTCCTCCGCGCGCGAAATGTATCAAATCCCTGAGAGCAGGGAGATACTCCAGCCCTATTGGCTCCCTGGCGTCATGTGGGGCGCTCCCGAGGCTCATGGGACTTGTAGTCCCATCCAAGAGCCTTCCCTGGTAGGCTAGGGTTTCGTGGGCTGCACTCACATATGCGCAACTCCTCAGGGCCGCCGGAGCTCCACTGCGCATGCGCACACCTTGCGCAACCACCAGCTGTCCCCCCCCCCACACACCGGAGGCGCGCACACGCTCCCACACCTCCCGGTGAGTACTTGGAGAGGGGAGCTCTGACCACAGAGGGGGACCTGGCTACATGTAGAATCTATGTATTACAAAAATACACTTTGCTTGAAACAAACCAACAATGCTTTCTTATGTTCTTCACCACCAGAGCATCAATTCATAATTACACTGCAATGCACTTTACTGTATGCCTGTACTGTATGCAGAAAAAGACATGGGCAGTGAAGGGGTTAAATGATTAGTGCACCACTGCATTTATCTCTGAATTGGTTTTTAGCAAGAGCAGAGAAATCTCCACCCCTCCCCCCCTCAGAGGTCAAGTACTGAGGAATCAGCCACTTCTGCAAATAGCTCAGTGCTGACAGAGACTTCCTGGAAAGAGAATAAAATAAACCAGAAAGCAACACCAGGGAGAGAGGCCGCAGGAATAGTGCACCAGTGCTAACCCCATCAGTGCCAGAGGGAGTAGAGACCATCAGCAAACCTGGAGCTTTCATATGTTCATCACATCATCTTATGAATCACTCCACTCCCTAGACCTCCTATTGCTCTATATAACTGCTCCCTATAACTCCTCTTATTGTGCTACTTATATAATAACCCTTCCCTAAAAATTTCTGTAGCGCAATATAACTACTCCCTATAACTACTTCTATTGGTCCTTATAATTGCATTATTCCATTTGTCTCTTTTTTTCTGCACAACATATCAATTATATTGTTAGCTAGAGTATATGGGCTGATTCCCTGCCTATTGGGATTTTCAGATTAA
Source organism: Ascaphus truei (assembly GCF_040206685.1). Classification (NCBI taxonomy): domain Eukaryota; kingdom Metazoa; phylum Chordata; class Amphibia; order Anura; family Ascaphidae; genus Ascaphus; species Ascaphus truei. Next base: position 195,593,080 of record NC_134487.1, on the reverse strand, counting down.
ACAAAGTATCTGCTGGCTCTCTTCACTTGAGACATTTCGTGCCGGTAATAAGACACTTCGGAGGTGTGGGGTAGGGTTGCCAGATGATATATATATATAAATATATATGTATATATGTAACGGGTATTCCCTGTGAATACAGACACTGCTGGTGCTTATTTACCTGTGTGGCCCTCAGGAGCCTAAGCCTCTGCATGGAGAGCCTGGGGTACATATATATATATCACAATATCTCGTGGTACAACGCCTCCACCTGGGAGGGATCCCGACGGAGTGGGAGGAGTCCCTCTCAGGACACAACACAATAATACTCACTGGTATAAACAGAACGGTCTTTACTGAACACATGCAAATAGATACTTATACTCTATATGAATCACAACAATACTTGCTCTCATTGAAAGTATTATCCTTCCCAACCACCGTGTACCCCCACACCGTGTCCAAATGAACTATACAGGGCCCTTGGCCACTCTACCACTTAAGTGTACCCAAGTGATACTCCCGCCTTTTAGGCGTGCTCCTTGCGTTGCTGTACAGTGTTGGTGCACTTGTTGAATGATACCTGCCCGAGGCTCCGGCCCCGGGTTCCGCACACTACGACAGGGATTCTGTCCGGTCCAACGTCGTCATCCGCCACCGCTTGGGGTGAATTCCGGCGTGGATAATATCACCGTAAGTCTCTGTGTCTTTGGTGATGTTCTGAGCCCAGAACCCACATCGCAGGGCTGCACTGCTTAGCACTGTGTCCCTGACTACAAAACAGATAATGGGACAGAGTCCCTACCTAGGGCCTGTCCCTATAGCACTACAAGCTGTTAATGTGGCTCAGGACCTAACTGGGGCCTAGGGGCTGCTGGCCTAATGCAGTGGGTCAAGGACCCCTGCACTCACCTCCTACCCCTAGCTCTTCCTGGTCCTGACCTAGCGTGGGCTGAGCGCGTGAAAAGTATCAATCCCCTGAGCAGGGGATTCGGGCAACCCTATTCGCTCCCTGGCGCCACTTAACCTAGCCCCTGTGCATGCTGGGGGTTGTAGTCTTTTTGGGAGCTATTCTCCCATTGGCCGCCTCATGCACACCTCACCTGCGCATGCACAAAGCTCCGCAATCGCCACCGTCTGCAGTGACTCACTGCGCATGCGCGAGCAAGAAGAAGATGGCGGCCTCCCTTCTGCAGGAGCCGCCGGTAGTCCCCGGTGCCGCAATCACCGGCCGGCACCCGCAAGCCCCCCTCTGTGGGAAACGAGCAGGCACACGCACTCGCGCCCGCTCCCTCTTGCCCCAACGACCGGCCGCATCCCTTCCGATCACCGCGGAAGTAAGTGCAGAGAAGGGGGGGCACAACCACCCAGAGGGGACCTGGCTGCATATATATATATATATATATAGAAACCCTGTCTTCCCATAAGAAAAGGCACAAAAGCAGCAACACTCAGATAAAGCAAAAAGACATGTATTAGCAGTTACAAAACAGCACACTATAAACCCAACGTTTCGGTCCTAGGCAGGACCTTCCTCAGGTCAAATATATATGTATAGAATAAAAAGAGAAGAGAAAGTCGCCTGTGTGCGATGAAACGCGTCAGGGAGCGTCATCACGTAAGCGACATTACGTCATCACGCAGCGCGTGATCTTGGCCGGATCACACATGGAGCAGACCGGTGGCTGCAATATCCAGAAAGCTGCACTGAAGCTCCTACAGACTGATTGCGGATATCCAAAAGGCGTCTCCAGCCCTCCAGTTTAACGTGGTGATCCATCTATATATCCATGAAGTGGGACTGTGATTGACAATCTGGTGCAGGAGACTTCTGGCTGGTGGTGAATTTATTCACAAATTGCCTCATTTTAACTTACCCTTGTCAGTGAGATTCCTTCCCCATCCCTACCTTTCCCATCATTAAATATACTTTTATACGCTATGGGGCGTGCGCTCTCCTCTTTTTTTTCATACAGTAGGTATTATTAGGATTTGGTTGATCCTCTTGAAAGCTGCCTGAGACCTTCCTCACTTGAACATATTATCTACTATCTGATGGACTTAATCTAAGGACTGGTTTTTATATAATTTTTTTATTTATGTTTGTATGTCTAATATTGTTTTATATACACTTGACAATTATTGCACTGAGTATATTGAATTTAATAATTCATTTTTTCACTTTAGTATTATGAACCGCATTTAATAGTATTTCACTTAGACTTAGTATTATATAGTGTCTGGCGCTACTATACATGTTGTTTGTTTGTTTATATATATATATATATATAGATATATTTGTCCCTTATTTCATTGCGCTGCCCCGTTGTCTATTGGGACGCATAAGTGTCCTGTACTAGTGACGACACAGGGCTGTCGACAAGGGGAGAGCTGGGACAATTGCGCAAGGCACGGTGGCTGCGCGAAGTTGGGCCCGGCCAGGGGTCGGCATGGCCGCCAAACATGCCAGACGTCAGCCCCAGCTTCCACATCTGCACACAGGACTGGAACGGCACCGGAAACCTCCCCCTAAGTGTAGCGTACTTTCCCCACCCCCTGAAAGATGTGTGGCTACGGTGTGTGTATATGGTGCAATACCTGTGGTGCACAGGAGATCTAAGTCTCCGCTACTGGGAACTCGGGGTAAACCTGAGTCGATGTTCGGTCGGTAGCACCTCCACCTGTACAGGATTCTATGATGTACAATAACCCCGCTACAGGACCCGCATACAATAAAACACACACTTATGAAAGATAACAATTTTACTAAACATAAATAACCTAGGATATCTATATATACCACCAACCAGGCCACGCACGGCCATACCCTCCAATGTTTTGCTCCCCCACCCAAGGTATGTGTGACAGCGCTGCACCACTATAGTGTTTGAGTTGGTGCACGGATGCGTTGGGTACCTGCCGGGTGATGCCACACCCGGGCACGCTGATCCCACGATGCTGGGATCCACGGATGCAATGCTGATAATGCAAAGCCTCCCCTCTACATTGGGTGGGTCTCTCGTTGATTTTACCACCATAAACAATATCTTTATTAATGTAGGCCAATCTGTGTTCTGGACCACAGGCCGCAGCCACTGTGCGGCGTCTCCCTGTGTCCTTAACACTAATATTGCTAAGCAGGGCAGGGTCCCTATCTGAGGGGCAAGTCCCTATCGCAGCCACAAACTATGTGGGAGTCGGGGCCTAGCTGGGGCATAATAGGGGGTATCTGGCCTAGTGCAGGTGCCACTGACATCTGCACATATAACTTACTCCTTCCTTGTCTCAGCTCCAACTGCCACTCTCCTAACTATCAGCCCAAACTTTAAGCACACGCTAAAGTTCCAATCTCCCCTCAGGAGATTCTAGCAGCCCAATTAGCTGTACTGTGTCATGTGTTGTGCAGCTGCTGGAACCTTTGCATGCGCGAACAAAATGGTGGCGCCCTTACCGGCTACCTGCCTGCAGCGGAGGTGAGGAAAGCTAAAGGGAGGACTGGGCTACATAAGGTAAAAGTGTGTGTTGTGGTGGGGGGAATTGTGTGTGTGTGTGTGTATTGTGGTGGGGAGTGGGTTGTGTATTGTGTGTGGGGGGGGTTTGTATGTATAAAAACTTAAAAGGTGTCAACCCTGGTGGGAGGGGGATTATTATATTGCTTTATTGGATTTTCCCTGAACAGACATGGTCCTTAACATACAGTAAAACAGATTTTGTTTTTCACCAGAGGATGATAAACATATTTTCTAGTGCAGAGTCATCCAGGGATAACCCCTGCAGCACTAAAGTGCTAAGTGGAGGCTCAGCTGTGGGGTACACAGGAGTGTAATGGTCCAGGCTCTCTGATCCAGGGGGCTTGTATTCTATAGCAGACGTCACATCTGATGCTGAATCTCCCCACATCTCCTGCAGCTCCTCACGCTGCCAGATTTATGTCAGCTGCAGTAATTAAGTCAGAGAGAGGTAGGAGGCGTGAGAACCACACCCTGCAGGGGAGCGCAACTTCACCAGCACACTCACGATGCGTCTACAAGAGATAGAGGGGTAAAGAGTATTAAAATAACCTACTATCTGCAAACCTGACATTTCACTGGCTAAGGGGAAAGCATATTGCTCTGCATCCTATTGTACTGCTCTGTAATGCATCACTCTGCATGTTACTACTGTACAATGTATTGCTCTGCAACACATTGCTCTAGATGTATTTATTATTCTGTATGCTATTACAATATTCTGTGAATTGTTTTGTTTCTCTGCATGTTATTAAACATAAATACTGTATGTATTACTACAGAATATTTCACTAAGAAATGTGCACCCACAGTTTATAATAGCAGTAAATCACAATAAGCATTATGTTTAATTCATTTAACCCTGTGGGCACTTTCACATATTTCTCCAAGTTTAGTCCATAGGACAATAAGAAATTGTGTTCTTTTAGTGTAGGTACCTGCTATATTTGGAGTTTACCTTGACAGGGTTAGCAGGCTTCTTCAAAAGATGCAACTAAATGGCTCCTTTGTTATTAGACTAAGGTTCAAAATGTAGAAATCTCACTAATATATTGCAAGCTAATTTGGGTGGAACGCTGGAATTGTATTTATGTTATTACAGATGTAGCAGACTGATTGCTACCTCTGATAACACAATATATTGTGATATAATGCAGAGTTTCCATAGGATTCAATGGCAGTGATAATGCAGAATATCTCACCATAACGCATCAGCGGGAGCAATAACCTTTACTTAAATATTATATTGCTCTGCATAATTAATTCACAGTGTATGGTTTTTACTGTATATCACTGCAAAATATTATATTACTCTGCACATTATTAGTTTATTTCCTGTTGTATTGCTCTGTATGTTGTTATATCACTGCACGTTATAATTTTGCTCATCATGTTATTATGTTGTTCTGAAAGTTATATTGCTCTACATGTTATTATATTGTTGTGTATGTTATTACATTGCTTTGTGTGTTAATATATTGCTTTGTATTCTAATAAATCAATATGTATGTTATTATATAACTGCATCTCATTACACTGCTCTGCATCCAAGGACAGACCATGTGACTGTGTAATGCTAAAGACCCCAACAGTACAGTAGGATAAATGAATGAATGAATGAATAGCCAGATACTTGTAGGGGGGACCCCTAAACATAAACTTGATAGAAGACAGGTACTGGGTTGCAGTCCCGGATGGTAAGCTCACTAATAAGTGACGCTGTTGTTAACAATTACACCATGAAGAGTGAGCATAATAACACCCTATAATGTACCAATTGTCTAAATAAAGTCCTGAACAGGAAAACATGTAGCAAGCGATTGACTCACTCTGAGTGCTGCACAGTCCATGCGATCCAAAGGTGAGGGGTCCCCAGGTGTGCTTCCGTCCAAGGGGTAGGCTAGTAGAGAAGGAGAAAAACTGGAAGAGCACTACTGTAGGTATCAAAAAAGTCAAAAGGAGGGTGCGTAGCCCATAAAAAGATTATTTATTGGTCATGGAAAAACAGGGCAATGGAGAGCCCTACCAACGTTTCACGCTTCACACAGCGCTTTCTCAAGGTAGGTGTGAAGCGTGAAACGTTGGTAGGGCTCTCCATTGCCCTGTTTTTCCATGACCAATAAATAATCTTTTTATGGGATACGCACCCTCCTTTCTACTTTTTTGATACCTACAGTAGTGCTCTTCCACTTTTTCTCCTTATCTGCATCCAAGGACATGGGCACCTTATCTGTAACTGGGGTTACCCAGCTCAAAGAGTGGTGTCTTAACCTTAGGGTTACCACTTCCCAAAGTGTATCACTTTTGCTTTGTAGATATCCATTGCTCTGCATACAGATAATTATGAATCTGTCTGTCTATCTGTCTGTCTAAATCTATACATTGCTTCAGATTTAATTATATATTGCTGTGTGTGTGTGTGTATATTATTTATTTATAAAATATTTTACCAAGAAGTAATACATTGAGAGTTACCTCTCGTTTTCAAGTATGTCCTGGGCATAGAGTTAAGACAAATAATACATGGTTACAAATAGAGTTACATAAGTGAACAGGGTATACATTATATACAAAACATTGCATGCACAGTTAAAGAATATATATATTATAGGCGTATGTAATAGTTACAGACCAGATTAAAATGTGAGACATATATTCTGAGACAGAGAGTATTGCCGCTCACCAAATGTACATCAAATATATACATATAGATAGGAGGTTCATACTGGAAAACGATACATATATTGAGGCAGGGGAGGGTTAAAGGAGAAATAAACCCAAAAGAATTCCTATTTGCACTCACCTATACTAATAAATGGTTAGGAGAGATTCGATCCCTGGGTAAAAACCCATACACCATTTAGTGATATACAATAAAATCATTTAATACCCAATTATGCAAAGACAAATACATTTGTTAAAAGAAACGGGGTGGGTGCAGAGAGTGAAGTGGGCAATCTGACCTTGTAAAGTCAGCACACAGCTAACAGACGCAAATGCTTATTGGTATGTCATGTCAGACTACTGCATAAACCCTCCTATCGTGCACACACTCTGGCATGCTACAAGCGGTGTATGCATAGCATAGTCATGGAAAAGTTTCCATGACTATGCTATGCATACACCGCTTGTAGCATGCCAGAGTGTGTGCACGATAGGAGGGTTTATGCAGTAGTCTGACATGGTATACCAATAAGCATTTGCGTCTGTTAGCTGTGTGCTGACTTTACAAGGTCAGATTGCCCACTTCACTCTCTGCTCCCACCCCCTGTTTCTTTTAACAAATGTATTTGTCTTTGCATAATTGTGTATTAAATGATTTTATTGTATATCACTAAATGGTGTATGGGTTTTTACCCAGGGATCGAATCTCTCCTAACCATTTATTAGTATAGGTGAGTGCAAATAGGAATTCTTTTGGGTTTATTTCTCCTTTAACCCTCCCCTGCCTCCATAAAATGTGAGACAGCCTTAGATTTGAAAGAACTTAAACTGGTGGTGGATGTGAGAGTCTCCGGTAGGTTGTTCCAGTTTTATGGTGCATGGTTAGCGGCCGGATACTTTGTTGAGCTTTGAGACTATGAACAGTCTTTTGGAGTCTGATCTCAGATAAGTGCTGCATGTTGTAGGGGTGAGGAGCTTGTTCAGATAGACGGGTAGCTTACCCAGAATGTATTTGAAGGCAAGACAGGAAAAGTGAACTTTGCGCCTAGACTCAAGTGATGACCAATCTAGTTCTTTGAGCATTTCACAGTGATGTGTGTTGTAGTTGCATTGAAGAACAAAACGGCATATTGAATTGTAGAGGGTGTCAAGTTTGCTAAGGTGGGTTTGGGGCGCCGAGCCATATACTTTGTCTCCATAGTCGATAATTGGCATTGGCATCTGCTGTGCAATACGCTTTCTGACCAGCAGACTTAGGGAGGATTTGTTCCTGTAAAGTACACCTAGCTTGGAATAGGTTTTGGATGTCCGGGTATCAATGTGCATCCCGAATGTTAAGTGGGAGTCAAACCATATGTCCAGGTATTTAAAACTAGTAACAGGAGTTAGGGAGGTGTTAGCGTTAGTTCTGATCTGGAGCTCAGTGTGACGATCGTGAGGGTTTGGCCCGGGATTAACGGGGTTACCCCCCAATGGCCCCCCTCTAACCTCACCAGGGAGACAAGGGGTTAACTGGGCTGAGGCCCAGAAATGTGATTTAACCCTTGTTATAACATGAAAATGCTTATTCCCCTGTGTAAATGTATTGTTGCTGGATCAGTGTCTGCATAACACACCCACTGGGACTTAAGGGGTTAATCTTATATGCAGTGCTGAATAAACAGTTACCTGAAAACTGGTAATTTGGGAACGGAGTAAGCCAGCACCCTGAGTCTTGGGGTACAGCCTCAGGGTCACCCCCCAAGTACACACATATTAGAAATATAACTTTGTCATAAGGGGGACATATATTTTTGATAAAGTGCCTCTCTGGGGCAGTCTTAAAATGTACAGTCCGAATGCGAATTGCCTCTGCCTGCCCTTTGTAATGCATACCAGAACCAAATGCTGTGCATATGAGCGGGAGTCACTTGCCTATGCAAGCTTCCTCTCTGGAAGTGCATATCAAAAGGGACCCAGAGGATTCAGGAGGTCTGGGCTTAGGTGTGACACATAGCACCAGTGAGCAAAAGGTAATTACCTAATTGTTTATGCGGGAGGCAGGCACAAGGAATGGTTAAGTGTTTGTTCTTCACACTTACAATGGAAGCCAAAAGCCTGCTTCAAAGGGGTTTATTGATGGGGGTAGGGGTGGCCAACCCAAGCAGGAAATCAGATTGAGTGACCTTATTAAATATAAGAATATTATGAGATGTCCTTGGCTGAACATGCTAAGAGTTACATATGTGTATTCATGGGATTTAGCCCATTTTTTTGAGTCTAAAAACTGTGTATCTAACAGCTACTAAGTGCCAGATATTAATATCTCTATTAATTTTCATATTACACTGTAATGTTTGGTCTCTCTGAGAGCGTCAGGTGTGATGGAATGTATTAATATGTCTCACCTGCCTGTCTGTAAAATTGAACGGAAGTTAGGAAGTGATTTGCAGTAAATATGAAATTTTGGTTGAGTTCTGAGAAACTGCCACCCCCTGTTATGATAATGAGCAGGAAAGCTAGAATTTACATCGCCTGGTCATCAAAGGCTAAATTGCTACATGACACACTTTATTCTCGCTCGGCTAGTCCCGCGAATTCGGGTATACCCGGGTGTATTCAGGTTTCTGATCGTTTTCTGCCAGAGTGCATTGCGTTATTTTCCCGGCAGGGATTTAAGCATTTTATTCCGGCTGGCTGAAATACTGCAATGCCGTGTAAAAACACATGGTGGCGCTTGCGAGCTGTTCTCTTTGAAGCCGTCCCCTATAATGAATTGTAATGCAGTATATATACTGTATATATTATATACTGTATAACAACTACCCTATAACCCCTAACATACAGTACTGTACACATACAGTACTGTATATGCACATACATAAATGATACTACTGTATGGGCGGCGGGGGCGAGATGTGTTTGCAGCAGAGAGAGAACCGCTGCTCTCTCTGCGCAAACATCGGCACATTAAAAATTATTTTAAATACTTTTTTATTGATAGTGTAGATGTGCAGGGGGTCTCCGGAGCTGAACCGCGTTGGTTTCAGGTCTGGGGACCCCCTGCTCCCCGAGATACAGCCCCCTTTATGAGGTGCCGGTATCCCTCTGCTTGGTTTAAAGGTCCCGATCACGTGATCGCGGCCTGTAAACCAAGCAGAGCAGAGGGATACCGGCACCCCCTAAAGGGGCCTGTATCTCGGGGAGCAGGGAGTCCCCAGACCTGAAACCAGTGCGGTTCTGCTCCGGAGACCCTCTGCACATGTACAGTATAAATAAAACACATATATACAATAAATAAACACTCGTTCTTTACCTTAGCGGCTATGCGCTATGGTAAAGAAGCAGCATTTCTGTATTCTAATAATATTGTACAGTGAGCAGGGGGTTCCCTGAGTCAGAAATTAATGCTCAGGGACCCCCCCTGCTCCTGCTCAATATTATTAAAAATACAGAAATGCTGCTTCATTACCATAGCGGATAGCCGCTAAGGCAATGAAGGGGTTAACTCACCGTGCCCGCTTTATTGTGGGTAGCGGGGGTGGGTGAGGGGGGTATTTGGCCCTTGGTGTGAGTTTAGGGCTTGCGGGGGGGTTGCGGGTGCACTTAACCCCTTCACGGCCGTAGCAGTTAATACCGCTATGGTCATGAAGGGGTTAAGCCCTCCCGCTACCCCCCGCAAGCCCTAAACAAGCACCGTTGGGGATAATACCCCCTTCACCCACCCCCGCTACCCACAATAAAAAAAAACTCACACACAGCAGCCGCCAAAAAATAAATAAATAAATCTAAATAAATAAATAAATGACAATAAATACATTTGAAATACATTTTTATTGATAGTGTAGATGTGCAGGGGGTCTCCGGAGCTGAACCGCGTTGGTTTCAGGTCTGGGGACCCCCTGCTCCCCGAGATACAGCCCCCTTTATGAGGTGCCGGTATCCCTCTGCTTGGTTTAAAGGGCCCGATCACGTGATCGCGGCCTGTAAACCAAGCAGAGCAGAGGGATACCGGCACCCCCTAAAGGGGCCTGTATCTTGGGGAGCAGGAGGTCCCCAGACCTGAAACCAGTGCGGTTCTTCTCCGGAGACCCTCTGCACATGTACAGTATAAATAAAACACATATAGAGTATACAGTAAATAAACACTCCTTCTTTACCTTAGCGGCTATGCGCTATGGTAAAGAAGCAGCATTTCTGTATTTTAATAATATTGTACAGTGAGCAGGGGGTTCCCTGAGCCAGAAATTAATGCTCAGGGACCCCCCCTGCTCCTGCTCAATATTATTAAAAATACAGAAATGCTGCTTCATTACCATAGCGGATAGCCGCTAAGGCAATGAAGGGATTAATCCACCGTGCCCGCTTTATTGTGGGTAGTGGGGATGGGTGAGGGGGGTATTTGGTCCTTGGTGTGAGTTTAGGACTTGCGGGGGGGTTGCGGGTGCACTTAACCCCTTCACGACCGTAGAAGTTAATACCGCTACGGACATGAAGGGGTTAAGCCCTCCCGCTACCCCCCCGCAAGCCCTAAACAAGCACAGTTGGGGCTAATACCCCCTTCACCCACCCCCGCTACCCACAATAAAAAAAAACTCACACACAGCAGCCGCCAAAAAATAAATAAATAAATCTAAATAAATAAATAAATGACAATAAATACATTTGAAATACATTTTTATTGGTAGTGTAGATGTGCAGGGGGTCTCCGGAGCTGAACAGCGTTGGTTTCAGGTCTGGGGACCCCCTGCTCACCGAGATACAGCCCCCTTTATGAGGTGCCGGTATCCCTTTGCTTGGTTTAAAGGGCCCGATCACGTGATCGCGGCCTGTAAACCAAGCAGAGCAGAGGGATACCGGCACCCCTTAAAGGGGCCTGTATCTCGGGGAGCAGGGGGTCCCCAGACCTGAAACCAACGCGGTTCAGCTCCGGAGACCCTCTGCACATCTACACTATCAATAAAAATGTATTTTAAATGTATTTATTTATATTCATTTATTTATTTATTTATTTAGATTTATTTATTAATTGTGCTGCTGCTGCAAGTCCTAAACTCACACCAAGGGCCAAACACCCCCCTCACCCCCGCTACCCCCAATAAAAAAAATTCACGCACAGCAGCCCCAGAATTAATAAATAAATCTAAATAAATAAATAAATACATGAAGAGAAATAAATATATACTGTATATATATATATATATATATATATATATATATATATATATATATATATATATATATATACTGTATATATATATACAGTATATATATATATATAATAACAATCCCTATACATATACAGTATATACTGTGTATATATATACTGTATACATACATATAAATATATATATATATATATATATATATAGATATATACAGTATATATATACACACAGTATATACACACACATGATGAACCAATATACAAATACATGTACTGTAGAATGGTTATCAAAATCATACTGTCCTACAAATAACGCTTCTCTATACAGACAATAATAATAATCCATTTAATAATCCTTACTGATCTTACAATATAAAACATAACATTCCAATCCACACAGTACATTGCATTTACATTGTATAAATAATGCATAAAATCTATGCACCATATACATTCTGCAAATGAATGTTAACAATATAATTGCAAGCTACTGTACCAGTAAATACAAACACTTCCAAACAAGTCAACTATTTTAACCAATCAAGTAAACAAAAATCAATACATACTGTAAGTACCAACCAGAAAACACAATTTAAAATCAAAGCTAACCCTTACAATACCAAGGATTACATCTATCTAATTGTAAAAAACCTTATACATTATACACAGCATTGCAATAAACAAAATACATGATGAACAATACAGTACATCCCCTGTATCTCCCTGCCTTCAGTGTAATCTGTTTAAAGCCCCCTCCCCCCTAATGTTTCTGTTAAACAGATTACACTGAAGGCAGAGAGATGTAAAGCCCCCTCCCCCCTAATGTTTCTGTTAAACAGATTACACTGAAGGCAGAGAGATTTAACAGAAACATTAGGGAGGGGGAGGGGTCTTTAAACAGATTACACTGAAGGCAGAGAGATGTTTCTGTTACAGTAAATCTCCCTCCCTGCATTGCTGTCAGTGCAGTGTATGTAAATGTGGGGAGGGGGGGACCCAATGTGCATACTGTGAGGTCTAACCACGCTCACCCCCTACCCACATACCGTTACCCCCCCCCCATCCTGGCCATGGCACCTCCGCTTCTGCAAAACAGAGACAAAAATTAAAACATCCAAAGTAATGTCCCCTAACCCCTTAATCACCATAGCGGTTATTAACCGCTACAGTCATGAAGGGGTTAACCCACCCTCACCCACCACTCGGGATGCCTACATACCCTCCCACACTAACCCCCCCCCGTGAGGCCTAACCACCCAGTCAGTACCCACAAGGGAGGCCTACCCACATACCGTTGGGGAAACACCCCACCCCCGGTACCCACAATAAAAACAGTACAATGACCCACAATAAACAGCATTATATTTATTAAATACATTACCCACCCCCTGTGCCCCCCCATAAATACAAGATTTATCCTTTTACATATAGGGTTCATAACGCAGCCCCACGCTAGTCCCCGGTGGGCTGACAGGGCACCTGGACAGACCTACAGTTTACCAGCAGCCCTTTTTACACAGGTTCTGGAGGCCTGCTGGTGGATCCTGCCAGCACCATGGCACCCAGGTGGTCTCCTTGGGTCACCGTGGGCCACAATTGGGTCCCCACGGTAGGCCCAAGGATGTCTGGGAGCCCCGGGTCAAACCCACAGGTGTCTGCGGGGCCTCGGGTGGTTCCCTCGGGGGTCTGGGGAACTCATGGGTGCTCACTACGGGTCCACGGTGCCCCCACAGAAGTGGGACCACACATCATCATCCCCGCACCTACGGGTCGGCGGTGCCCCCACAGACGTGGGACCACACATCGTCATCCCCGCAGACTACGGGTCCGCGGTGCCCCCACAGAAGTGGGACCACACATCATCATCCCCGCATGTGTCACCCGTGGAACCACCAGCCTGATACCCTTGGGATACCCGAGAATACCCGGAGGTGGTCTCCATAGGCCCCACGCAAAACCACGGAATCAAACCCTGAATGTAAAAAAAATAAACCTGGCCTATACATTCAATACATACACCCTCCCCCCCCAACACCTACAGTACAATAATGTGCAAAATAACTATTATCCAGATATGGATAATAGATTAATTGCCCATTATTAAAAACATTAACTAGCATATACAAATAAATAAAGTACTACTGACCTCATCAATACGAAGTGTCCGTTGCCAGCAAAATTCTTGTCTTGTACACAACATACATAGCAAATACAAAGCCAATACATTGCAATTACATTCAGATATCAATTAACTCCTTAGACACCTTATCAGATAATAACCGCAAAGGTAATTAAGGGGTTAAGCCGCACAGGACCGATACCCGCCCTTCACCCATGAATTTGTACTGTGGCTTCATCATGCAACTATATATATATATATATATACTGTATATATATACAGGGAGACAGAGAGAAAGAGAGAGAGAGAGATATACAGTATATATATATATATATATATATATATATATATATATATATATACACACACGTTATATACACACCCATGATAAACCAATATACAGTACAAATAAATGTAGAAGGGTTATCAAAAGCATGCTGCCCTACAACCAAACACTACTCCATACAGACACTACATTAAAATCAATTTCCTTTAAAAATCCTAACTGATCTCACAATCTACTGTATATCATCACAAACCAATGAAAAACCTCACATTCCAATATATATGATGCATAAAATCTATGCACCATATACATTCTGCAAATGAATCAACCAAGTAAACAAAAATCAAAAGCCAATACATTGCAATTACATTCAGATATCAATTAACCCCTTAAACACCTTATCAGATAATAACCGCAAAGGTGATTAAGGGGTTAAGCCACACAGGCCCGATACCCACCCTCACCCATGAATTTGTACTGTGGCTTCATCATGCAACTATATATATATATATATATATACTGTATATATATACAGAGAGACAGAGAGAAAGAGAGAGAGAGAGATATATATATATACAGTATATATATATATATATATATATATATATATATATATATATATATATATATATTCACACGTTATATACAGTACACACCCATGATAAACCAATATACAGTACAAATAAATGTAGAAGGGTTATCAAAAGCACTGTCCTACAACCAAACACTTCTCCATACATACACACTAAATTAAAATCAATTTCCTTTAATATTCATAACTGATCTCTCAATCTAAATCATCACTAAACCTCTGAAAAGCCATTTAAACAACTTACATTCCAATATAAATGATGCCTAAATATCTATGCACCATATACATTCTGCAAATTAATCAACCAAGTAAACAAAACTCAATTAGCAATCATTATTTACATCCCTAAACAATTCACACTAGATCCCGAACAATAAAACCATTAACAAATTCACGCCTAGAGCAGAACAATTAAGCCTTTGAAAAAATATAAGTACCGACAAAAATACAACCTTTACAAACCAAGCCTATCCCTGACCTTCCTCAAACACACAATACAATACCAAGGAATACATCTATCTAATTTTAAAATACTTTAAACTCACAATAAAGCATACTGTAGCAGCATAGACAAAATAATTTAAAACACATCTAATCCAGCTTTTAAAACAACATCATTTCTTACCCTGTACTGTACTGTATGTATATATCTCTCTAGACATATATACATATATACATACAGTGGCAAGAAATGATATACCACAAAAAAAAAATACACATGTTAAAAAACCTTTTGAAAAAATTAACAAGTTAAATAAAATACATTTCTTTACTGTAGTTCACTTACCATTACTTGTCCCCACCGACTCCCGTTGCGCAGCTTACTCACGAATCAATCCACGATCAGGAACCCATAAAATAAAAAACCATAAAATAATAAACATTAAACTAAAAATCCAAATCAATCCACGGGTCTTCTATCTGTAATCCATCTTCATCTGTGTTCTTCTTTCTTCTATCTCCTTCCAGCGGGGCGGGGCGGGGTCTTCTCCCCGTCTGCGGCCACGCCCTGGTCTTCTTTCTTGGCCGGAGGTCCTTCCTCCGCGGCGTCTGGCTTCAAAATGAGACAACATAGGCTTTTAAAGTCCTATGACGTCACATTTTGCGTCATGGTTCCCACGGTCCTGATTGGGCTATGAAAACCATGTGTTTTGGCCGACAAAAAAAAAATGATGAAGTCACTTAAAGGGAATGAAAGCACAGCCAATCAGAATGGCTTTGCTTCAATTGCCTTTAAGATGACGTCATGAAAAGGCACATGGCCGCCCTCACATGGTATGGTAGCCAATCAAAGTAGGGATAAAGTTCCCACGCTCTGATTGGGTACTGACTGGGTGGTTAGGCCTCACGGGGGGGGGGGGGGGTTAGTGTGGGAGGGTATGTAGGCATCCCGAGTGGTGGGTGAGGGTGGGTTAACCCCTTCATGACTGTAGCGGTTAATAACCGCTATGGTGATTAAGGGGTTAGGGGACATTACTTTGGATGTTTTAATTTTTGTCTCTCTTTTGCAGAAGCGGAGGGGCCATGGCCAGGATGGGGAGAGGGGGGGGGGAAACGGTATGTGGGTAGGGGGTGAGCGTGGTTAGACCTCACAGTATGCACATTGGGTCCCCCCATCCCCACATTTACATACACTGCACTGACAGCAATGCAGGGAGGGAGATTTACTGTAACAGAAACATCTCTCTGCCTTCAGTGTAATCTGTTTAAAGACCCCTCCCCCCTCCCTAATGTTTCTGTTAAATCTCTCTGCCTTCAGTGTAATCTGTTTAACAGAAACATTAGGGGGGAGGGGGCTTTACATCTCTCTGCCTTCAGTGTAATCTGTTTAACAGAAACATTAGGGGGGAGGGGGCTTTAAACAGATTACACTGAAGGCAGGGAGATACAGGGGATGTACTGTATTGTTCATCATGTATTTTGTTTATTGCAATGCTGTGTATAATGTATAAGGTTTTTTACAATTAGATAGATGTAATCCTTGGTATTGTAAGGGTTAGCTTTGGTTTTAAATTGTGTTTTCTGGTTGGTACTTACAGTATATATTGATTTTTGTTTACTTGATTGGTTAAAATAGTTGACTTGTTTGGAAGTGTTTGTATTTACTGGTACAGTAGCTTGCAATTATATTGTTAACATTCATTTGCAGAATGTATATGGTGCATAGATTTTATGCATCATTTATACAATGTAAATGCAATGTACTGTGTGGATTCGAATGTTATGTTTTATATTGTAAGATCAGTTAGGATTATTAAATGGATTATTATTATTGTCTGTATAGAGAAGCGTTATTTGTAGGACAGTATGATTTTGATAACCATTCTACAGTACATGTATTTGTATATTGGTTCATCATGTGTGTGTATATACTGTGTGTACTGTGTGTATATATATACTGTATATATCTATATGGGTATATTGTGTGGTATACAATATACAGGGTAGTGACATAGCCCTTTCCCAGACTTGGTTGACAGGAAAGCGACGGTCTGTGCTGGATAGCTGGTCTCCTGCTGGGGCAGAGACATGAAGTCTATGGGCAGTGTGCAGCATAGTCTGCACAGGGGGCCCTTCACCATGGACTTGGTTCCCAAGGCACTGGGTGGGGGGCAGGGGGAGGCAAAGGAGAATGCTCGGCTTTGCAGGATCTGGACTTTACAATCCACTGTGTACCGGTCATTGTCGGAGGACAATTTTGCCAGGCCAATCCCTCAGGACGTATTGAGTGTGTCAAGGGCGCCAGTGGTATCCCAGGGCCAGGGGGAGGCCGCGGGGGTACCAGGCAACCCTTGAGCGGGGGAGGTGTGACGATCATGAGGGTTTGGCCCGGGATTAACGAGGTTACCCCCCAATGGCCCCCCTCTAACCTCATCAGGGAGACAAGGGGTTAACTGGGCTGAGGCCCAGAAATGTGATTTAACCCTTGTTATAACATGAAAATGCTTATTCCCCTGTGTAAATGTATTGTTGCTGGATCAGTGTCTGCATAACACACCCACTGGGACATAAGGGGTTAATCTTATATGCAGTGCTGAATAAACAGTTACCTGAAAACTGGTAATTTGGGAACGGAGTAAGCCAGCACCCTGAGTCTTGGGGTACAGCCCCAGGGTCACCCCCCAAGTACACACATATTAGAAATATAACTTTGTCATAAGGGGGACATATATTTTTGATAAAGTGCCTCTCTGGGGTAGTCTTAAAATGTACAGGCCGAATGCTAATTGCCTCTGCCTGCCCTTTGTAATGCATACCAGAACCAAATGCTGTGCATATGAGCGGGGGTCACTTGCCTATGCAATCTTCCTCTCTGGAAGTGCATATCAAAAGGGACCCAGGGGATTCAGGATGTCTGGGCTTAGGTGTGACACATAGCACCAGTGAGCAAAAGGTAATTACCTAATTGTTTATGCGGGAGGCAGGCACAAGGAATGGTTAAGTGTTTGTTCTTCACGCTTACAATGGAAGCCAAAAGCCTGCTTCAAAGGGGTTTATTGATGGGGGTAGAGGTGGGGCTACCCCAAGCAGGAAATCGGATTGAGTGACCTTATTAAATATAAGAATATTATGAGATGTCCTTGGCTGAACATGCTAAGAGTTACATATGTGTATTCGTGGGATTTAGCCCATTTTTTTGAGTCTAAACACTGTGTATCTAACAGCTACTAAGTGCCAGATATTAATATCTCTATTAATTTTCATATTACACTGTAATGTTTGGTCTCTCTGAGAGCGTCAGGTGTGATGGAATGTATTAATATGTCTCACCTGCCTGTCTGTAAAACTAAACGGAAGTTAGGAAGTGATTTGCAGTAAATATGAAATTTTGGTTGAGTTCTGAGAAACTGCCACCCCCCTGTTATGATAATGAGCAGGAAAGCTAGAATTTACATCGCCTGGTCATCAAAGGCTAAATTGCTAATTGCTTATGCTTGGCCCAACTGACCAAAGGAACTAACCAGTTTAAGTGTAACATTTCACACTGGTCAATGGAAGTCCCAAGTCAGCTTCAAAAGCTTCAAAGGGACTTTTGCTAGACGGCTCGGCGCCATCACTGGGAAAGAAGGGTTAAAATGATATATAAGTCAAAGCCACCCTTTTACCCATTGTCTTCATGTATTGTCTTCATTGTCTTCATGCAAATGATCTTCATGCCTGCATTTCATCAGGCCTGTTGTGCTATACCATCTTGATTGCTGAGAAGAAATGCCATGCAATGTCTTGGGCTGATTGCTGTATGAAACTGCCAGTCCAGATGGGTTTGTTTTCATTATTTTCATCTTTTAAGTAAGTGTCTATATTTTGCTGTTATTTGTACATTTTTTGCGTGTTCACCTTTATCAAGGAATAAATTATATTTTATCATATCTAAGTCTCGTCCCAGTTCAAACCGAGGTATATATATTATATATTTTTGGTGTAAATTACAGCCTGTCATAAGCTACTGTGACACTCAGTCACTGGAAGCGTTAAAAATGTGGTCTTGGTCCCAAATACCCTTGTTACAGTCTTGTCAGTGTTTAAAAATAGTTTGTTTTGGGAAATCCAGCTTTCGAGTCTCAAAAAGTCAAATTGAAGTGTGTTTTCAAGGTCGGCGAGGCTAGGTCTGTGTGCACATAAAATTGTGTCATCTGCATACGTGTGTATTGAAGCTTCCTTACAAGCTGTGGGAAGGTCATTGATGAACACTGAGAAGAGTAGGGGCCCGAGAACAGAGCCTTGCGGGACACCACAGGTGATATCCAGGGGGTTGAAGTTAGAGCCTGAGATGGACACATGTTGGGATCTACCTGAAAGGTAGGACTGAAACCAGTTTAAAGCATGCTTCCCTATTCCAGAGCTCTGGAGTTTGTTAAGCAGGATAGCATGATCAACAGTATCAAAAGCCTTTGCAAAATCTAGGAATATTGCGCCAGTGAGTTGTCCCTGTTACATTCCACAATGGATTTCATTGCAAACTTTAAGCAGGGTAGTTACGGTGGAGTGTTTGGGGCGAAAGCCAGATTGGAATTGGCTAGGGAAATTTGTCTTGGTATAGTAATTGCTTAGTTGGGTGTGGACACATTTCCCCATGACTTTGGATAGTATTGGGAGAAGAGAGATTGGCCTGTAGTTTGAGACAGTGTTTTTGTCCCCACTTTTGAAGATTAGGACAACTCTGGCAGTTTTCCAGATCTTAGGGATATGCCCTGCAGACAGGATAGAGTTGACTATGGAAGCAATTGGTTTGGTAATTGCTGGGGCACCAAGTCTTAGGAACTTAGATTGTAGTAAGTCAGGTCCACATTGGTTGCTTAGTTTTAATTTGAGGAGCGCTTGTGTAGTCTGCAGGGAAGAACCGGTGGCCTCACATCTGTGGGGGCACCGCGGACCCGTAGTGCACACCCGTGGGTCCCCAGACCCCCGTGGGAACCACCCGAGGCCCCGCAGACACCTGTGGGTCTGACCCGGGGCTCCCAGACATCCACATGCCTACCGTGGGGACCCAATTGTGGCCCACGGTGACCCGCGGAGACCACCTGGTGGGCCATGGCGCCTGGCGGGACCCACCAACAGGCCTCCAGAACGTGTATGAAACAAGTTGCTGGTAACCTGTAGGTCTGTGAGATGACCCGTCGGGCCCACCGGGGACTTGCGTGGGCCTGGGGTATGAACCCTGTATGTAAAAGGATAAATCATATATTTGTGGGGGGGCACAGGGGGTGGGTTATGTATTTAATAAATAGAATGATGTTTATTGTAGGGCAATGTATTTTTTTTATTGTGGGTACTGGGCGTGGGGGGAGGGGGTATTGGCCCCAAGGGTATGTGGGTAGGCCTCCCTGCTGGGTAGTGGGTGAGGGTGGTTAGGCCTCACGAGGTGGGTTAGTGGGGGAGGGTATGTAGGCCTCCCGAGTGGTGGGTGAGGGTGGGTTAACCCCTTAATGACTGTAGAGGATAATAACCGCTATGGTGATTAAAGGGTTAGGGGACATTACAGTGGATGTTTTTATTCTTGTGTATGTTTTGCAGCAGCGGAGGGGGTATGGCCAGGATGAAGATGAGGATGGCCTTCATCGTGGCAGCCGGAAATGGGTGAGTGCTATATGTATTTATGTATTGATTGGTGTTTATGTATTTTAAATACACAGGGGTGTATGTTGTTTATTGCAATGTTTATTGAGGGCAAATGTCCCCAATAAACATGCTATTCTGCCTTAACCCCTTCATTGCCTTAGCGGCTATCCGCTATGGTAATGTTGCAGCATTTATGTATTTTAATAATATTGTGCGGGAGCAGGGGGTCTCCTGAGCTGAACCGCAGTGATTTCTGGCTCAGGGACCCCCTGCTTCCCTAGTTACAGGCCCCGTTTTGGGCCACCGGTGCCAGTGTCGCCACCATATTTATAGCGGGCACGTCGCGTATGGGACGCTATAAAGATGGCGACGACACTGCCACCCGATGACACATACCGGGGCCTGTAACTCGGGAAGCAGGGGGTCCCTGGTCCACAAAGCAATATGGTTCAGCTCAGGGGACCCCCTGCTCACTGTACACTATTATTAAAAATACATTCATGCTGCTTCGTTACCATAGCACATAGCCACAAAGGTAAGGAATGAGTGTTTATTGATATGTGGGTTTTATTCATACTGTAGATGTGCAGAGGGTCTCCGGAGCTGAACCGCTTTAGTTTTAGGTCCGGGGACCCCCTGCTTCCCGAGATACAGGCCCCTTTAGGGGGTGCCGGTATCCCTCTGCTTTGTTTACATTCCGCGGTCACGTGATCAGGACATTTAAATGCAGAGGGATACCGGCACCTCATAAAAGGAGCCTGTATCTCGGGAAGCAGGGGATCCCCGGACCTGAAACCAATGCGGTTCAGCTCCGGAGACCCCCTGCACATGTACACTATGAATAAAATTGTATTTAAAATAATTTATAATGTGCCGATGTTTGCGCAGAGAGAGCAGCGGATCTCTCTCTGCTACAGACACATCTTGGCAGGGGACGGCTTCTCGGCAGCTTCTCGCCAGGCAGCCTGTCTCGCCACCGGTTACTTGCCATTATTTCAAATGGTGGTGGCGCATTCATTCGCCAGGGATTCGGCCCTTCCTGCATACAGCGAGGGCAACACGCCAAAAACATGGCGAATTCGAATCCCATGCGAATGCAATTTAGCGCTGCTTAGTGCATAGACCCCTAAATCACTTTGTTTGGGTATATTATTCATCTATATCAATATTATTTAATAGATTTAAGTGCAAATTGATAACATTGTTTGTTTCTCACATTCAGTAGATAGTGCTAGGCTTTTGAGTAGTCCAGGGTGTATGGTGATGTTGGGTGTGGGCCAGGAGGGAGGAGTTAGTAGAGGTTAGAGAGAATAAAATTTCCATGAGGCCACAAGAAAGAACAATGTTGAGGTATATACCAGGTTCATTATGCCAGAGGTAGGTAATGCTGCATGGAGCTGTTGTGAGCCAAGTATGTGTGTACAGACTTAATAGCAGGGGTGTGACTTTCCCTTGTCAAATGTTTTGTTCCATTGCAATGTTAGGGTCTATTCAGGGTCAGCAGTGAGCTATGTGGGTGAGGGTTGAGGGGGGGAGGTAGTTGTGTACAGTCAGTGTTGGGAGAGGCTGCAGTAAAATAAGTTGTAATGGGGTCCGAGTAGCTCACCGTTTGTTGTCTTGTGTAAGAGAGTTGCAGTCTTCCTTAGTCCACCTCTAGTCAAACTATAGTCTAACTATATATTGTCACTTAAAATTATCACTTTAAATGTATCACTCTTAAGATGCCAATGCTAACCCTGCCAATGGGGAGGTGTTGAGATATATATATATATATATATATATATATATATATATATATATATATATATATATTATTACACACACACTTTAAGTTATGGTTGGTGAAAAAGGCGACAAAACATCCACCATTAGCATATAGCCAATAAAGAATATCACTTGTGAGCACATTCACATGTCTTAGAAAGGTCTGCCTTTCAACCATTATCACCAAGCATACAGTGCTCCCACTGCAGCAAGGGATTCTGGGAAATGACATGCAAATGAGCATACGTGTCACCTTTTGCCTGGAATATCCATTCACATGGAGCTCATTTAAGCTGATGCATCACCATTCACACAGCTTTTATATATAATGTGTGTGTGTGTGTGTGTGTGTGTGTGTGTGTGTGTGTGTGTGTGTGTGTGTGTGTATATAAACTACATATATATACTCTCTATCTCTCTATCATAAAAAAAAGCGCTCAACCCTAGTGCATTACCAAAAATAAACAATTTAATAGAGGGAAAGGGAGGAGACAAATGCCCACTTACAAGAAAAGATAATAAAAAGGCGTTGGACAGAAAGGACCGATACCGGCTCCAGCTGTAGCATCCGCCATCAGCTGGGGAAATACTCCGATAGTATAGCCACGTCCAGCAGCTCGGAACCCAGGAACCTCCTGTTTGATGCGCCGACATCCCTAATATAAGAATGTGTTTATTAGAGTCCGTCGTGATGGTGAGGGGGAAACTAGGCTCACTTATAAAGGTCAAGCCCACTTGGTTGCCCCTGATCCATGTTTTGGGGCCTAGAGTGTCAGCTCTTGGGCCTGACTGTTGTATATGTACTGCCATGCATTGTACAATATGCGACAATAAATAATTTGTGTTTCTTTTTCCTTTCCAGGAGTGCTAACCAGTGGTGATTCTCTGGCTAGGAGTTTCAGGGTGGACTTTAAGGTAAAAGTGTTGTCAGATTGTGTCTAGCTAGCCGGGGACCAGAATTGCTGGCCACCCCAAAAATGTTACAGGGAGCCGAGTCAGATTCCCGGGTACATGTAGACACAGATCTCCGGACAAAGTCCTCCCTGAAAATCAGTTACGCGGCTCACCGCCAGGATGCCCTACTTCAGCACAGACCAGAAAGGTAAAAGGGGGCATAGGGATACGCATATCCCCGGTATAGTCAGGGGTCTCTAGTGGGAGTCCCCTGAGGTTGTGAAAGTGAAATTAATTCTAAGTCCAGCTTCGGTACCTTTAAAGCAACTCTGAAACCTACTGTAACCTAAGCGTTATTTGAAGCAACTTTTTCGCTAACTTCTTATAGGAAGGTCTAGGAGCTCTGAAAATGAACGTGTGCATCTTTTCAGTAGACCCTAAGGGACGAGGGACAGAAGAATTTGGGGATATTTTTATTATCGTGTATAAAGGGATATATGCTTTATGCACTGTATATGAGCTGGGGAATTTCCAAGTCCCTCGTTCCGAGAACATATGGCCACCCGACTTGTTGCCACTGAGTCTGCTCGGGTCCCAGATTTGAATGTCTCAGAGATGGCAAGGTGTCAGGGCGGGCGAAGTACCGGAGTTATGCTTGAGTACCCACGTACTGGCATGAATAAGGGCTATCCAGCTACCATTTGCCCATCCCCAGACACTTTGGGGCCTGGCTCAGCAGGGGGTTCCATATACTAAGTGGGAAGAGGTGCCAGGTTGGGGCATGCCCCTTTGCAGAATTTAAATCCATGCCCGCCCAGCTTCAGGTACTGACAAATCGCTGATAGGCTGGTGGAAATATTCCCACGGGCTGATTGTTTGAGGTATTCTGTGAACGGGACTGAAATCCTATAAGAAACGCAGCATCCAATCAGCTCAGGAGATTCAAAGCGCCAAAACAGCAGCGGCAAATTAGAAATCACCAAAAGATGCTATGACGGTGAAGGGGTACCAAGGCCATGAAATAAAGGCATTCTGCTCGGCTGGGTTCCCCTGAGTAAAATAAAGTGACTGTAAAGTGTCAGTTCTGCAGCCCAGGGCTGACTGCAGTTTTATTAATATGTCTAAAATGCACCTGCTAGGAATAAGGGTCCTCTAGAACTGTTTAAAGGGTTAATTGGGTAAGCGTGCCTGTGGTTATGGGGTCAAGTCTGGCATTACAACACTGTATCACTGTCTAACCGCAGATAAGCAAGGGAAGCCTTAACCGCAAGTTAAATTGGTTAAGTGGTCTGCGGTCATGAAAAGATGCCGGATCGCAACAGTGTATAATGTGGTTTCCTCATTAAATTAAGGTCAATTGGTAAAGTACGTCTGTGGTTATTGATTGAGTTCAGGGATTGCAACATTGCATCCCGGCCTCAAACCGCAGGTCAAAAGTTTAACCGCAAACCACATCATAGCCCTCGCATAATTAAGCAGCTAACTTCTGATAGGAAGGTCCTAGCTTTCTAATTTTTGGTGTGCTGAGTGCTATGGAGTAGACATATAATCCAATATAGTTATATGAACTGTAACCTTTATTTAAAGGCATAAATGAGAAGTAGCTCGGATTTTAGTAGTTTAAAGTTATAGGAACCGGGACATTTACATTTCAGTCAGGCAGGACAGCGGATACATTAAGCATTCACCATTGTCATTTATGATCAGGATGAGCCATGTATAATGTAAGTCTGGGCTTCTGAGACTCCCTGTGGAGCTGACTCCAGAGTGTCTGCAAAAGTCTGTGGCTTCAAAAGACACCGACCTGCTACAAGTGCTAAATGTCAGGAAACATTTATAAACAGTTTGCCTAGCAGATGTCCGGGCATCCTGGAGAAAGTTACACTTTCTGCCTCCATGCAAGGGGGCTTGGTCAGGTATGCTAAGCGTGTTAAGTGTGAAGTTAGCGCATGACTCTTAGCATACCGTGAAGCCCTGGGCCAGGTTGCAGGAACAACTGGCAAACTTGCCATTCGGTGGGAATTTGCTTCCCACACCAAGATTGACTGTGTATTACCCAGATTGGCTTGGGAGGGTGTTATAAGCCCGTGCAGGCTATCGGACGGGTGTTCAACCATGTTCTTCTATGATCCATTTGAAAGTACAGCGTGCGGTACAGAGACGATTCCATCGCAACCAAGGATTGTACCCCGCTACTAAAGTTCATTAGAACTAAGGACTTGGAAACTAATTCTGCAAGCGCAGAACAAAGATACTTCTTTTGGCGGAGAAATAGGGGATGCAAGTGGAGCCCCTAGCCAAAGACTGTTTCGCGTCTCTTGTTTGCATATTAACCCCACTCCTGGGAATTAATACCTAGAGACTGCATTTTGTGGACCTTCATTCTGGAAACCATTTATTTAGTTTTACCTAATTTCCGGAAGTGTTAGTTTGTGTTATCTTGTAAATCAAGCTGTGTGTTTCTTGTGTGAATAAATTACAATTTATTTTATCTCACGGTTTGTCAATCAAAGGATCGGGGTATATTTTCGTAGGATAAGCACTGGTCTCCCGTGAAAGATGCTCTGTGAGAAATAGCAGCGATCCAGCTTCAAGGATTTTGAGCTTAAATATTTTCTAGATGCCGACTTTTTGCGGCCAAGTTCTACAAATCGAACATAGCGGTCGCGGCTGGAACTGCATGCTTATTTGAGTTCCAAGCGGTTTGGGACTTACTCGCGGTCAACCTATTTCAACGCTCCTGAGCTTATCCAGCGGTCGCGTGTGGAACTTCATGCCGATTTGAGTTCCAGGACATTTGTGGACAAGTCCCGGTCAACTGCAAACTTGGTTTAAGGACTGTAGTGGGCTATGAAAGTCTAGTTTTTTTTCCGCAGACCCACAGTAAGTGTGTTTTCATCTGCATAATTGTATTCCATTGTGTGTATGTCTGTTTCAAAGAAATAAATCACAATTTGTTTTACTTCTTGGTTTTTCTCAGTGATATGATCCCGGTATAAAGGTGTAATATCCTGGTCTCCCGTGACATCCGTGTTAAGACTAAACACTGACAGACAGACACACACACACACACACTCTCTGACAGACACACACACACACACACACACACACACAGACAGACACACACACACCCACACACTCTGACAGACAGACAGACACACACACACACACACACACACACTCTCTCTCTGACAGACACATACACACACTCTGACAGACACACATACACACACTCTGACAGACACACACACATACACACACTCTGACAGACAGACACACAATACACTCTGACAGACACACACACACACACACTCTGACAGACACACACACTCTGACAGACACACACACACTCTGACAGACACATACACACACTGACAGACACACACACACACTCTGACAGACACATACACACACAAACACACTCTGACAGACACATACACACACTGACAGACACACACACACACACACACTCTGACAGACACACACACACACACACACACACACACACACACACACACACACACACACACACACACACACACACACACACACACACACACACACACACACTCTCTGATAGACACATACACACACTCTGACAGACACACACACACAAACACACTCTGACAGACACATACACACACTGACAGAATAAGACACACACACACTCTGACAGACACACACACACACACACCACACACACACACACACACACACACACACACACACACACACACACACACACACACACACACACACACACACACACACACACACACACACACACACACACACTCTCTGACAGACACACACACACACACACTCTGACAGACATACACACACACACTCTGACAGACATACACACACACACTCTGACAGACACATACACACACTCTCTCTCTCACACACACACACACACACAGT
The DNA here is from genome assembly GCF_040206685.1 of Ascaphus truei. Classification (NCBI taxonomy): domain Eukaryota; kingdom Metazoa; phylum Chordata; class Amphibia; order Anura; family Ascaphidae; genus Ascaphus; species Ascaphus truei. Next base: position 195,566,140 of record NC_134487.1, on the reverse strand, counting down.
CTGACACACACACATACTGACAGACACACACACACACACACACTCTGACAGACACATACACACACATACACACACACACACACACACACACACACACACACACACACACACACACACACACACACACACACACACACACACACACACACACACACACACACACACACTCTGACAGACACATACACACACTGACAGACACACACACACACACTGACAGACATATACACACACTGACAGACACACACTACCAGAAACAGCGCCGGGAGTCCCGCTCACCATTGGAGGTATGTTGGAGTCATCGGGGGCTGCGGGCGACATCGGGAGCTTGCGGGAAACATCGGAGGTTTGAGGGGGCCTGCGGGGGTTTGCAGCGGCTTGCGGGAGACATCGGAGGTTTTAAAGGGCCTGCGGGGGTTTGTGGCAGCTTGTGGGAGACATCGGAGGTTAGACGGGGCCAGCGGGGGCATACGGCGGCCAATGGGGTTATGCAGGGGCCTGCGGTGGCAATTGGGGATATGTGGCGACCATTGGGGGTATGTGGGGGCCTGAGGTGGTAAGTGGGGGGCATTGGGAGGTATGCGGGGGCCATTGGGGGTAAGCGGGGGGCATTGGGAGGTATGCGGGGCCATTGGGAATATGCGAGGGCCATTTGGGATTTGAGGGGGCCTGCGGGGGCATACGGCGGCAAATGGGGGTATGTGGGGTCCTGCGGTGGCAATTGGGGGTATGCGGCGACCATTGGGGGTATGTGGGGGCCTGTGGGGGCCATTTGGGGTAAGAGGGGGGCATTGGGAGGTATGCGGGGCCATTAGGGGTAAGCAGGGGCCATTGGGAGGTATGCGGGGGCCATTGGGGATATGCGGGGGCCATTGGGGATATGCGGGGGCCTGCGGAGGTACTCTCTGGCTGCTACAGGGAGGAGAAACGTGCTCAGAGAGGTGGGGGAGGAGGGAGGGCACTGCTCAGGGAGCCGGAAGCAGGGTAAGCTCCTGCAGTAACATGAACCCGCCCCGGCTTTTTTTTTTTTCCTCCAGTGCGAGTGGGGGAAATTAAACAGCAGCGTGAGCTGCTTGGGCCAATAGGAGCTCGCCACGGTGTTAAATCCACTCGCCTGGGGCGTGCAGATGTATAGGTTTGTCGAACACTGGAGAAGGATATGTCTCAATATCACAGGAGACCAAGACTTATACACAAATTAATACCGGGATTCTAGACTGAGCACACAAGTTGAGTAAAATAAATTGTAAATTATTTCTTTTCAGACAGACACACATCTTCACAACATACACTTAATAAAACACTTACTGGGATGGGGAAACGAAATCAATTGGTCTTGGAACGAAACAAAGTCTCTGGCCACCCCTGTACGCATGCAAGTGGGTGCGCAACAGGATCCATGTAGCAGTTCCTGGCTAGGGGCACAAGTTGCCACCCCTATATTTCCGCCAAAAGGTAAAAGTTTGTTCAGTCCTTACAGGGTTTGTTCGGGAACCCTTAGCTCTAACGAATTCCAGAAGAGGGGGACGATCCTTGGTTACGATATTATTAACCCCTCACACTCCAGAATCGCTGACGCTAGAACTTGGTCAAATCTTAGTTGAATCAGGTGAATCTGCTAGGGACTGGCCAGCAGGCATTTTTATAGGGTTAAGGGTCCTATACCTAACATGCATAACCAATCCCGCCCGTGGGACCATTTGTCCCACCTATCCCCGACTTGCCAGTACTTTGCAAAAAGGGCAGACGTTGAGTCCCGGTTTGCATGGAGCAGCCGCTAACCTCACACCTTAGCTCCTTAGCATACCGGGTCCAACCCCTTACCTGGCGACACTAAGTCTGGGGTTTGGCCACCAAGTGTGAAGTACCCATTCTTTACACCGGTATTTGGCACTTACAATATCCCGGCCATCCTAACACCTAGGATTGCTGAGGCTTTTCAACTCCAGACTTCTAATAGACATTGAGGCACCAACTCTGCAGGGTGCCTCTGAAGTACGGAGATGAAAAATCCCTCAGTTCATTCATCCTTAACATATTTGCATGTTAAAGGATTTATCCCGGGCTGACAGAAAAAAATTCCCGTCTTTACATTTAAAACCACCAGTACAATACAGTTTATTAATAAAAGTATTTTCTGCTTTAATAGTTTTTCTATATGGCTGGGGAGATTGACATTGAGAGCCTCAGATTTGGATTGATTGATTTTGAAGCCGGAAATTTTAGAAAACCTGTTTAGCAGGTCAAATAAGTTCGGTAGTGAGGTGAGGGGTTTCGTGATCATCAAGAGGATGTCATCTGCGTACAGGGCCGCTTTATGGGTTTGGGAGTATGCGTTTAACACTGAGATGTCTTTAAACTTTAAACTAAACTTTAAATTTCACTGGCAACACAAATCTATAAAATATCTGGGTGTCCACATCACCAGAAACGTCAAAGAAATATACGACGCAAATTACCCCAACCTAATCCGGACCCTAAAATCAGACCTACAAAAGTGGACATCTAAAAGGATCTCCTGGATAGGAAGAATCCATAGTGTTAAAATGAACTTACTCCCCCGTATTTTATATCTCTTCCAAACTCTCTCAGTGCCACTCAGATTGAAGGACCTGCACTCACTTCAATCCGACATCTCCAAGTTTATATGGGGAGGTAAAAAACCAAGAGTCAGCAAAATTAATATGAAAAGGCCGGTCTTGGCTGGGGGTCTAGCGGTACCCTGCCTGTTATCATATTACAAAGCGGCACAGTTGAGCCAAATTGTGCAATGGCAGTCTGACCCGAGATCTAAGAGATGGGTCGAATTAGAGAGCGCAGCCTGTGAACCTATAGAATTACGTAATCTACTCTGGCTCCCCAAAATGGTGCGAAAAGGCGCCAATATGCCGCTATCCTCAATGACCAACTCATTGTCAATCTGGGAGGCCACAAAATTTAAACATTCCCTCACAACAACACGCTCTTTGATGTCACCCCTGTGGAACAATTCCGAGTTCGTGCCGGGCCTATCGGTCGGTAATATCTCAATTTGGAAAAAGAAAGGTTATAATCGGATTAAAGATCTGGAAGGCCATGACAGAAAAGTTAAGACGTTTGATCACATCAGATTAGAAAAAGAGATCCCCCACTCAGAATTCTTTAGATACCTCCAGATCAGGGCGTTCTATAACAAATTTGCCCCGTACCCACAATTGACATCCTTCGAAAAGCTCTGTCTGGCAGAGACCGACACAAAGGGACTTACCTCGCAGCTATACAGCGAAGTGATCAGTTCTAGCAAACAAGCCCATGAGATACCCTCATTTAGATCGCGTTGGGATACAGACATCGGAGAATGTCTGGAAGACGAGGACTGGAGTGCTATTTTTCTAGCCACAGCAAAGTGCTCCATATGTTCCACCCTCAAGGAAAACGCATATAAGGTCCTGATGCGATGGTACCTTACCCCACTAAAATTATCAAGGTTCGTGCCGGGATCCTCCCCGCTGTGCCCGCGCCAATGTGGAGGATCAGCAGACCTGCTACATATGCTGTGGTCTTGCCCGCGGATCTCCTCATTCTGGGAGACAATTAGACTTTGGATACAGAGACTGTTTGATCTCACTATTCCCCCAGATCCGTGGCTGTTTCTCTTGAACAGACCACTAGCGGGTCTCTCTAAAGCTCATAATAAACTTATTGCTCACTTTGCACTCGCAACGCGGTGTGAGATCGCAGCATTATGGAAAAGCTCAGACATACCAACCATCCCAAAAATTCGGAATCGTATTTGGTTTATCTGCCAGATGGAAAAGTTAACGAGTCTGGTTAACGACACTGGCGACAATTATCTAAAAGTCTGGATGCCTTGGTTGGCACAGACAGACATCCCGGGGTTAGAAAGGTCATCAATCTGGCTATGATAGTTTCCAAGTCCGTTCTCCTTGGGAGAGGTGTGCTACACCCATGCTCGGCATAAGATGATTACATCTCAAACAGGTAACATACCTAGAGAGGCAGCGTAACAACTCTGAGACACACTCACGATCACTAGCATCCATCCCAACCCCCTCTTCCCCCCCTCCCCCCCTCTTCCTCTTGGATCAATGTTTGTCTACCGGTTTGTCCGTCCGTATGGTTGATTGTTTGTCGGTCTTCACGTTTGTTTGTCTACCCATGTAGTTGTCTACCTGTTTATGTATACGTCGTCTGGATGAGTCGTGTGTCAGCCGACTAGTCGGCAGGGCGGTTAATGATTCGGTGACTGAGCTTTTACACCTGGTCCCCCCCGATTAGAAGGGGGGTTTGACACCATAATATGGACCCCGGAAAGCGAGCCGTGTCTCGATACCCCTTTAGGCCCACCAGTCTGACCACAGATTAAAGTTCTATTCCATTGATATTAGTAACATTATACTTCCAGATACACTGAGAATCACCATGATATAATGTATTTTGTAATGTATTGTATTGTATAATATTATAAAATTATAAACTAATAAAATTTAAGTTACAAAAAAAAAAAAGTATTTTCTGCTTATACAACTATTATAAACTTTATATGTGTGTGTATGGTTTCTTTATTCCTAGCTGCACTCCAAAAATTAGAGTGCTAGCTCACTCCTAGCGCAAGTTAGCTTACTTAATTGAACGGGCTGTGATGTGGTTTGCGGTTTAACCTACTTCTCAAGCCAATATACTTTCCCCCTTTCAAGTTAAGACGCTAACAAGGCAACTGATACATTTTGACAGAAAAGCACTTCAGCTAGACAGCAAACCACAAAGTTTACATACATTTCTATTACTGCTGCTAGGGATTGAGCTGCAAAATGGAGACAATAAAGATGGTGTAGGGTAAAACATGTCAGTGCAGTGAACATACAGTTAACCCCTTCAGTCCCAACACAATTTAGGGTTAATCAGCCAGGTATAATGCCTTTATTAGTCGCCTGATTAACCCCCTATCGCCACCCTCAACAGGGAGGAGTCAGAGAGCAACGCGAAGGGCAGGCAAGCGGTACCAGAGTGTGACGATTCGTCGTCCCGGCGTTCAAGGACTCACTCTCCTCACCTTACTGGCCCTCCGGTGACATACACTCAAGATGCGCATTCTTCTGGTCTTGTGATGCGCGCGCGGACCTTGCGCAGTCTGCTCCGGCTTCTGCGGATCCTGATCCCGCCCCTCGCCTTGGTGTACGATGCAGGCGCTCATCCAGCCTTCCCGCAGATGCACGCGGTAAACTCCGCCCCCGCTCTGTTGATCAACAAAACCAGCGTGGTTTGCTCTGCCCACGCTCTGATGTCGCGCAGAACTGGTGTGGGAGTAGCACTCTCTCTAAACCCTGCCCTCTGAAATCTGTGACACGCGCGGGCTGCAAGCAACCTCCTACCTGATCAGGCTGCATCATCGGGCACACCTGCGTGCACCAGCAGCCTATTAGGTTTCACTTCCTTGTTACTCCCCTGCTTGCTATTGGAGCCTCCTCCTTTATATACCTTTCACTTTCAGCTTACCTTTGCTGAGCATAGTCGTCGTGACGCCGTGCCTTGCCACATCTAGTTCCTGAACCTTGCCTTGCCTGACCTTGTTGCTGTTAACCTCTCGTTGCCTGAACCCTGCTTTTACCTTGGACTCCGATTCTCTCTACTCCTGATCCGGCTTGTTGACCTTTCTCCTGGCTCCTGTCCTGACCTTGGCTGAAGTACTCCAACGATCTGACTATCTCCTATCCTGCACCTGGCTACGTACCCCGACTATCCGATACTCTCCAATCCTGATCCTGGCTATGCACAATGATGAGGTAGAAGAACATAGGGCCTCATGCAGTAAGCGTTGATAAGGGAAATATGGCCATGTTATAGCCAAAATTGGGTTTGAGATTCAGTAAGCGCCGATAAGTGCTTCATATCGCCAGGTTTCGGAGCCGATAATTTGGTTATGGCCAGTCGCCTGCCGATAAGCCTGTTTTCGACACTGATCGCCACTTTTTTAAATCGGCTGGATTCAACAAAAAAAAACAGCTTATCGGGGCTGATCGGCACTACGAAATTGAGATGTTATGGCCGATTTCTCCCGCCAACTAAAGTTGGCATTTTGGACGGGAGAACGATCGCTAAGGCTGCCGGAACGGCACTTAGAAAAAAAAAATCTTCTGTACATCAATGGAAGTCAATGGAGCGGGGACGTATAACAGTATAGTACTGTTTACGTTTCATTGCTCACAATACAAGGGGGATTTGCATTACAGTGTGGGGGCATTCCCTGCATTGTGTCACAGCTGACGTGTCTTATTTGCATAACATTCGACTTTTACATGTTTTCAGCATTTGCGGGTCACATTACTCATCATGTGATGATGTGGCAAGGGAAAATACTATACTACACTCTTAAAGGAGAACCTCACATCATATCACACATTTTACTCAACTCAGCGACAATTATTTACATGATGTCACACATGTCACACATGTCACACATACACAGTATATTCATCTTCCTTTACATTACACAATGCTTGTAATGTGACACGCATCTTTAAACGTTCATGTACATCTGTATTCTCATGTTTACATATACTTTTGGGTCCTCCCTATTTTCATGACGTCACTTATTGGACGCTCAATCACATTGCATGTTTACATTGTAACCGTTGCATTACAAGCACTTCAACCTAACTTATACACACATGTACAGTAATTCATCATTGGGACACCTTGTAAACTCATTCTATACCAACTATCCTCCTTACACAAATGCATGCATATGCACACGACTATTCATTGTTGCCAACATGTCACAATAACATGGATAATTACACATGTTACACAAAACTTTTCCCACGTCAATCTCAGCCTTTTTGTCTCATTACATGACTGACTCTTGCGTTCACAAGTGTTACATGCATTGCACATGCAACTATTTATTTGCAAGCAATCTTTGTACAAAGCTTCACGTCACATCATTGCCAAATATCATCATTCCCTGCAGAATACACACAACAAATACTTAGAACAACAAGTGCACACAGCTTGCCACAGAAGTACTTTATTATGTTAATGTAACACCTTGCATTTTACTATGTCACCTGACATCATCACATACCTATTTAAAGGACGCACATTACCTGCTCATTCACAGCTACTCATTTCAAAATGTTGCGAATGTTTAGGAGACGCAGGAACATTCTTTTCTATGACATGCTTGATGATCAAGAGAATCATATAGGGCAAGGTAGGGACACACCGAGGGACAGTGACAGTGACGCGGATACGACAGGGACAGGGAGAGGGACAGGCCGAGGGACAGGTAGAGGGACAGGAGATCAGAGGAGAAGACAGAGGAGACAACTTGTGCCTCGTCCGCGTCTGTACAGGGAGAGAACCCTGTTAGATGGGATGAGTGAGGAGGAGATTGTAAGTCGCTATCGTTTGAGTTCAGCAGCAATCTTAGCTCTTTATGAGGAGATAAGGGGGGATTTAGATTTTTTCACAGCCAGAGGTCGTGCAGTCCCTGGGCTTGTTAAAATGCTGTGCTCATTACATTATCTTGCTTCCGCGTCATACCAGACAACTGTGGGCATAGTGGGCGGGGTCTCGCAATCTACATTCTCGCGGGCCTTGACCCAGTTTCTCTATGCACTCAATAGACGCGCTAGGAATTATATTCATTTTCCTACAGAGGCGACAGAGTGGCTGGAAGTCAGGACTGGCTTTTATAATATAGCAGGGATACCATCTGTGCTGGGTGCAATCGATTGCACACATGTTGCTTTGATTGCACCTAGTCAGAGTGAGCATGTGTACCGCAATCGGAAGCACTACCATTCACTCAATGTACAGGTGGTATGTGATGCGACGATGAGGATAATGCATGTGGTACCCAAGTTCCCTGGTTCCAGTCACGATTCCTCTATCCTGAGGAACTCTTCAGTCTTCCATGCGTTCGAAGAGGGACATTTTGAACCTGGTTGGCTGCTGGGTGAGTACATATTTACATGTTCTAACACAAAACACATGTTGATTTAGGAATGTTGGCATTGTACAATTTGATCACTAATGTCAGCTTATGTGTGCTCCATTCATTATAGGTGACTCAGGATACGGAATTAGGCCGTGGCTCTTGACTCCGGTGCTAAACCCTCAAACTGAAGCAGAGGACAGGTACAATGCAGCCCATATATCTACAAGATCTGTTATAGAGAGGACATTTGGCCTACTCAAGACCAGGTTTAGGTGTCTGGACAGAACTGGTGGGGCTCTTCTATACAAGCCTCAAAAAGTGTCTGATATTATCCTTGCCTGTTGCATTTTGCACAATGTTGCACTCAGGCACAATGTACAGTCAGACCTAGCTGAGGCTTTGGTAGACGAGCATCCCACCCATGTAGCTGCTGAAAATGAACAAACAGCCAGTGGTGGCCAGACACGACAGAATCTCATCAATTCATTTTTTTCTTGTAAGTACAAACTCATATGTTCCTAGTACTACTTTTATAGTTTAATTATGTTATATTAACAATAATGTTTCTTTATATAACCTTCTGTTAGGACACAGATGAATATGGGTTGCACACCTTTCTTTTCTCTGCTGTGTGCACAAAGGGATGTGGCACCGGTATGTTATTGTTGCACAGGTTATATAATCCCTCTTCAATTGTACTTTAGTTGTGTGTATGTGAATACAACTTGGGTAACAAAGCAATAATATTGTAGCATTGTGTTATTCCTTATGCTAAGACAAAACACATATTATGCCCATAATCATTCATGCTTCTAGTATGCTTACATACAATGTTATTGGTGCAGTGTAACATGTACATCCATATGATGTGTACACCAGGCTGATTTACATTTTGAATGTCATGAAATATACATGGTGTTGTACATTTAACACCAAATACACACTTTGCTGTGTTGTTTACGGTACTGAAGATGGCATGTCAATGTTTGCAATTTATATATTGTTCCTTTGCATTATAGGTATATCTCCAGTATGACTGATCATGGTATGTATATTTGCTGACATCTCTCATAAGATGTGGCTACCTCAATCTTCCTATAATTATTGGAACTAAAAACCCAACATATTGGTTTAAACACAAATGTTACATATATGTACTTTCTGTATCATGTATATGCATTTAGCTACTCTTGAGCTTTCATGTGCATTGTATTACAAAATGATTACTCACATTTCATCACATTTTATGTATGTTTCCTTATAATTTCCATTAATGTAATATAGAGGTGGTTGGAGAAAAGGGGATAACTGTACTTATTTGTTTACTTACGGGAGCACATTCATCACTAGCATAGACACACTTTTTAAGACAACTGTTTGTGTGTGTATCAATTGGTGTAGGATCCATGTATAACACCGACAAATGATAACACCAGCTTTATTATGGTAGCTTATATCATCATATTGACTATACTATGTATTTCTAAACGATTAATAAACACAGTAAACTATAGTTAGTTAGGTTAATGAAATATACACAGAAACGTACTTCATAACATGATGGTGATGTCATATTCAGAACATCATGCATTGGAGGGGACCATAACATCTGGCCAGTAACATTATTTGCTACAGTCCCAAACCATTTTATCTACATACCCATGTAACAAGAGATTTTAAAAATAAATGGCTACTTGGTTGTAAGTGTCCTTTACATTGGGAGAAGGAGTGGCTCAGTGAGTAAAGACACACACTGGCACTGATAGTTTGAAGCAGGGGAGTCTGGTTCAATTCCCGGTGTGGGCTCCTTGTGACCTTGGCCAAGTCACTTTATCTCCCTGTGCCTCATGCGGCAAAAAAACATTTGTACGTTCCACGGGCCAGGGACCTCAGGCTGAAACATGTGTCTGTAAATCGCTGCGTACAACTAGCAGCCCTATACATGAACATGCTCATATTATTATTATTATTGTTACATAGTTTCGACAGTCATACGTTCCATTACATATTAGAATACACAAATGTGTTAGCAGAGTGGGAATGGTTGTTATATATAAAACACACCATGTCATAAAATGTTAGTAGTCATTAAAGAACACTCAATAAAAATTCATGAGGCACTCTTTTGCAACATCATTATGTTAATTAAGTGCTTATGCAATATAGGCATAAGGGTATCACATTTTTAATTGTTTGTTAATAAGCGCTGCAAGCAATATAAAATTAGTTCCATATGTAGTATAGTAGTCGGTGGCTCCTCCTCACAATCATCTCATATAAAGGTAGACTCTTCTGAAATCATACATTGATCCGATTGTATCTTCCCCGACATCTCTGAAATACAGCAAACACATGATGGTCAAAGATGGCACCTTACTAGATATGCATCCGTGACAACGCGTTACGCAGCTCTATATGATTGTGTAGATACACACGTCACTCACTTATATGTTAGAAGTAAAACTGTTCATCAGTATGTAATGTTTCTTTAAATTTGTAGCAGGCATAACTATGTATAAGAAGTGAACGTTGCCTGTATACTGAAAGATGTGCGCGCACATCTTTGTGTGCGCACGCACTTCACGCTTGGCTCCACTAACTGTTAGCGCATGCGCAAAACAAAGCGTACGTTGTGCGTTCAATACATGTTGAAAATACCAGTAAACATAACATCTTTATTTCAAATACAATGAAGACGAAACTACATTCGTTCTAAACGAGTACATCTGTATTCTTTTTAAACAGACGTGTTTGAACAGAAAGCACGGCCGATAACACAATGCGCAAATGCAATACGTGTGACGTCATGTTAAGCCAGCGTGAAACGCACGCTAACACTCCTCCCACTCAATTAACATTCGGCTAACGCCCAGGGTACGCCTACAAACACTGAGCCGCACGCATCACACACTGCAGTTACCGTTACTATAACAAAACATGACAGCCAATAGGCTTTGAGGCGCGCACGTCGCTTGGGGGCGGGACTTACATCACTAATCCTTTTTAAGGACGCCTTGGCCCATGACAAGGGTCCCACGTCATACGTGGTGGACCCGGTTTTCAATGTTGTAGATGTTGCATGATAACAAAACAGGTATGTGTTAGAGTAATGGTAAAATGTTGCTAATATGTTTAAAGGGATAGGAAAGTACGTATATTTATTCCGTCAGCAATGTGTACTACTCTTTCAGGTCCTACTATATTGTATTAGGAAACAATTTGTTTGTGATCGCTACATGTTATGCAGTCTGCAATGTTACGCTGTATCCACGCATTGAAAGTGAAAATGGTGGTTACAAAAAAAAAAAAAATTTAAACGCAGAGTCAACGCATAACGATTGTTATATTTACCATTCTTCTAGAATTAACTCTTCGCCTGGCTGCAACTGGTCGCTCCAGAAATGCAAGCCATTTTCATCCACGCTTAACCCAACCGCTGAATCCAGTATGGCACATATCTCCTCCAGGATGCGCTCATAGGAATCGCCACTGCTTTCTTCAAATAATTGGTCGGGAGGTAGGTTCATTTCTTCCGGTTCCCATTCCAATGCAATTTCAGCTGAAAGGCTTGGTACATAATCATAGTACTTTTGTTCTTGTACAATGTGGGTTTCAGGAATGGAGGCTGCAGATATTGCAGCACGTATCGATTCAAACGGATCAGTAGTAGCGGATACATTGCTATTGCCATTAGGAATAAATATGCCTTTCACGACAATATAAGTGCCGTCTTTCAGGATAAATTGTTTTTCCGGGGCAATCTTCCAGAAACCATAGGTGTGTTGTAGCTTATCCTGGTCACGTTCAAAAAAGTCATTACTTGATAAAGTGAATCTTATTGAGGAATTAAAATTCCGTGCATGCTTACGGTCTTGGTAATAAGGATATTTTGCTCGAATGAAATCATCGATTTGGCGTGTGCTTGCTTTCTGTCCGCGACTGTTCAAGATGGCTTCACAGATCATGTACTTATACCCTAAAAGGGGATTAATATTGTTAACGAATTCATCAGCCATGTCTGAGTAGCACAAAAGCTGTGTGCAGGTCTGTGTTATTTGCTCATCAAAATGAATGTGCTGAATGGCTAACAAACTCCTGTTTTTCCTTGTCAAGGTCAACAAAAGTAACTACTTTGACTCCTTATTTCAAACGCCAATTGGATTTGGTTGTCTAATTGGGTTAACAGTTGTGGTTCGTGATATGGGACTGTGGGAGAAACATTTCTCCTTCTTTTATCTCGTTTGTGAAAAACATCCCTAGACTGTGAATGCGTTCACATAGTGTTTTTTTGAAAAGTAACAAAGACCAGTGTGTGAAAATATTTCTTAGCCAGGCATATCAGTAAAAACACACCTGCAAAAAGAAATGTTTTTTCCCCGCTTACATTTCTGTGTGTATGTGAAAGTCTGGTTAACTCCCTGTCTGCATGAGTTTAAATACGTGTGTATATATATATATATATATATATATATATATATATATATATATATATATATATATATATATATATATATATATATATATATATATATATATATATATATATATATATATATAATATATCTCTTATAAAAATATATATATATTTATATATAATATTTTTTTTTTTTTTTTATATTGCAGGAGTACACACAACATTGATGGCATTAAGTATACCTTGTATGAAACCTATTTAAATGGTGAGAAACATGATTGAATTAAGTAATAAACATTTGTTTAAGCACAATACTGTTAGAGTCTCATACTTAGGATATTTCTCAAACATTAGGCCTGTATTATTAAAATAGTGTGCTTTCACAAGGAAGCATGAAGTGTATTAGTTTGTGTATACCAGTTTATATAGTACTATATATATATATATATATATATATATATATATATATATATATATATATACACACATATATACACACATATACACACATATACACACATATACACACATATACACATATATACACATATATACACATATATACACATATATACACATATATACACATATATACACATATATACACATATATACACATATATATATATATACACATATATACATATATATATATATATATATACACACTCACACACTCACACTCACACTCACACTCACTCAGTGTGTGTGTGTGTGTATATATATTATTATACATTCTGAGATGTTATAGAAACGAACACACAACTGATTAAAGGACAAAATTACAATGGCCAAGCAAGGCAAAGGTAAGTAATAATTTACACATAATCCTGCTGTACACGTACAAGAAAGATGTTTGCACTTACTTAGGTGTTTTAATAATTGCATGTGACTAATATGCATATGCAATTCTTACATCAATTAACACACCCAAATGCAATGTTTTGCTGCAAAGTCAATGGCAGCTTCTCTAAACTTAGCAACTGGCTCCTGGTGGACCATTACTGAACAGACGATTACAACATAAATATTTATAACACAATTAATTATGAGTGTTAACATTTCCAAAACTTCACGTGTACAAGAACATAGTTGAAAGTTTGGAAACAACACAGTCTTCAGCATACATACAATAGTAATTAGATAATCTGAAGTCAACAAAACAAGGCCAAACACATATTTTCTGAATTATAACATTTATTTTTTTTGTTCCTTTTGCGAGCGAGTAACAGGCCTGCTTGTTGTCTCTTGAATTTTCCTTTTTCTTTTGCCACCAACTTTAGGCACAACAGAGCCACTTTGAGTGGCCTCTGGCACTTCACGGGCAGGGCTTGTGGCCAGTGACTGTTCACCTACGGGGCTTGTGGCCAGTGACTCACCTACAGGGCTTGTGGCCAGTGACTCACCTACAGGGCTTGTGGGCAGTGATTCACCTACAGGGCTTGTGGCCAGTGACTCACCTACAGGGCTTGTGGCCAGTGACTCACCTACAGGGCTTGTGGGCAGTGATTCACCTACAGGGCTTGTGGCCAGTGACTCACCTACAGGGCTTGTGGGCAGTGATTCACCTACAGGGCTTTTGGGCAGCAATTCACCTACAGGGCTTTTGGGCAGCGACTCACCTACAGGGCTTTTGGGTAGTGACTGTTCACGGACAGGGCTTGTGCCCAGTGACACATGTGAGCAAGTTGGTAGACACTGCACAAGTGATGGTTGGTCTGTTTCATGTGTGTCTTGTTTTGTTTTTGTCGCCTCCTTTGTAGGTGTCTGCTGCTGAATTTGTAGAGATGGCAGCGGTAGGATGTCATCAGGAACCTGCACAGCAATGTCTGCTACTTGACCGGTAACATTTGGGCCTGGTGAATGAATCTCAGATGAATGTGGTGAAAACTGACCTGCATGAACAGATCCTGGCTGGGAGGTGTTGAATTGTGGTACATTAGTCATTCTCCAGTAATTAGCTTGTGTTTGCTGAACAACTAATGCTTCGAATGAGGTGTTGATTTTTTGCAACTGTTTAGGCACTTCAATGAAGACTCTGTGGAGATGTGCCAATTGTGATACTGTTTCTTCCTGCAGTCCAATCATCCTTTCCAGCACTGTCATCATGTCTGAATGGCGACGATTTTCTGCGTCCACTATTTTTCCCTCTGAAGCTACAATTGCATCGTATGTGGAAGTTGATGGACGATTTGGCGGTACAACAGTTTCTATTGGCACCTCTTCATGGTCACATGATTGTATTTCAGTCTCTTCTGTGGCGTCATCCTCATCATACTCATCATCCTCATCACCATGATGTTCTAAAAAGAAATGTACACATTATTAAATGGCATGTTAATGTATGCTGTGTTACTATGTAATTGTACTGTGTCCTAAGTAACACCTAACATGTTAGCATACGTTTTATAACCTCATTAAAAACTACCTTGACTTACGAATAATGTTTGGACTCAGTATGAAATATGAATGAATGAAAAGTTGCTCTAAACTCAGAAGTCCTACATGATAATTAACATCACTAACACAATACATGTTGCCTTACACTTAATTTTCACTGACACTAAGTAATCCTATTTAAAGAAGATGTGCAAAACAAATAATGCACATGACAACATAACATATAGAAGAGCACATATTATATGGCCAGCAAATGATACACTCACCTTCTAGTAGTGTTGAGCTGGCTGACCCAGGTGAAGACACTTGTTCCATCTCAGGTGACACATGTCCTCCAGGGGCAACTATATATAACAATAACATAAGTTTTACATTTACATGTGTAAATATTGAACAAACACTTATTGTATGTTCTGTATTTATGATTAACTAACAACATCAGTTCCTTAACCGAAAATGTGTGTGAAAGTGAACATAAATAGTTGTAATAACACTGTACATGCCTGTGTACTTAGAATTTTTGAGTTCCCTAACATACAACATACTATGTTTCTGCAGTAATGCGTGAGGATAAATAGATTAAATGAGTACATAAAAATCATATGTTGTGTAGTGATATCAGTATCATAATGTACATAACTATCATGAGATGACCATTCACAATGGTTATCATGAAGGTGGTCATATTGCAAAAAGTGTTGTTTTTGGTAGAGGATATGTGTGGTACATTAATCGAAGATGTGGCACACCTGAATGTGGCTGTGACTCAACAAGACAACACATGCAGTGTGTGATAATGTGTCTTTCATAGTAGTTCAACTATAGATATGAGTGAACTAATGTGTGACGTACGCTTTGATAAGTAATGAGTTGTTGGGGCATTTAGTAGCTAGAGTTAAGCTTTCCAATGAGTGTGATTAACTTCAGTTGTGCTATTCAGGTTGTAAGAAAGGTATTCCCTTCCCCAAAAAGCCTAATCAGCCACACCTTTCAATGACTTGAAACAGGTGCAAATGGTGTGAACTAAGTTGACCGTGAAATGAGGCTGTAATTAGTGTGTGTGCTGAACCCCACCCCCTCTGTTGAAGTGTATGCTGTGATGAGATATTAATTGCAGCTGCTTTAACACAATGGTAGATGAGCTAAGTAGTCATCTGCAGTGTTTAAGTTATGAAAACAATGACATAACATATGATACGTGTGCCTCATTATGCTGTCTGTATATGACATAAAGCAAAAATGGACCTTTTCATAAGCAACTATAGATGTGTTAGTGCCAGTGATGTTTGTAGGCCGTTACATGCAATTTCTTTGATGCATGCTTAAAATAGGCAGTAATGTCATGTTTGTCGGAGTAAAATCAATAAAATACACAATAATATGATACATATTTCTGTTCTGTACCTGTAGCTACTAATAATTTCTCATGAACATGTGTTACACGTGTACTACCCTGTTGTTCCCCATCTTCGCCCACCATCAATTGCTTCCACTGCAGCTATGCATTTTGGGAATTCACATGTAAATGAGCACGCAATGGCACGTGCTATATTAGTTACTGCTTTTAGTAGGACTACTACATATATGTCTATTTTGAGATATATATATACAGAATCAGACATATACATATATAGATGCAGGTATGCTTATATTGTGAAGACAGTATAAAAAGCAGTGTAAATATGCAAAATAACTGTAAGCAACGACACGCCTAGTACAGTAATATTTATCACCTGCTGGAAATTGTGACGGATAAATTCCAATGTCACGGTCACCAGCCAAGCCTTCCACGACGACGGTAAGTAATTTTGGCCGAAGCAGCTCCTCCAATGGAGTCAATATGAGACGTTGTGGTGTGGGCCCACCTCCAGTGCCAGTAGCATGCACGCGTTGGTCTTGTATTTTCTTTTTCAATTTGGACCTAATATCATCAAATCTTTTCCGACAATGATACTTGTCCCTGACACTATTCCCACAGGCATTGACACCAATGACTATTGTGTCCCACATTTCTTTTTTGCTTGCTGCACTTGTCCGCCCTTGAAAAACATATAAAAGATATGAGGTAAATGAATAATAATATAAGCACCAGTTTCCTACACTGCTAGCTGTTCCAAGTGATAGCAAACATGCTGTTTTATGTGTAATATGTGCAGCACATGAGCATTCACTACTAAACCTATACATGTAAGCAAGGTTGCATTCATATTGTATGCAGTTCTGGCAAATTGACCGCCTGTGTTTATTTGTCCTTGTAAGGCATGATAAAAAGCTGTGTTTCCACACTAATGAACATAGAAAGATATTGTGTACCCATATTTGCATATGAACAAAACTCAGATGACCTAGGATCACATGTATTTGAATAATAAATGTAAAGTTACACTTACCTACTAAATGTCCATATATACTGTCATAGTGCTCCAGAATGCCAGTGACAAGAGCCCTATTTTCCTGGTCATTGAAGCGAGGATTACGTGGCTTCTCCACACGTTTTTTCCGAGCAGGTTTAGGGTCAGAGCTTGGCTGGTGCTGACTGGACTCTCCTTCTTCCAATGGAAGAGCCTCCAAAAGCTGGCCACCAGCAAGCACGCCACCACCATCCACCCCATCAGCAACTGCGCCACCAGCAGCACTCCCAGCACCAGCACTCCCACTCCTAGCACCAGCACTCACACTCCTAGCACCAGCACTCACACTCCTAGCACCAGCACTCACACTCCTAGCACCAGCACTCACACTCCTAGCACCAGCACTCCCACTCCCAGCAACAGCACTCCCACTCCCAGCAACAGCACTCCCACTCCCAGCAACAGCA
Source organism: Ascaphus truei (assembly GCF_040206685.1). Lineage (NCBI taxonomy): Eukaryota > Metazoa > Chordata > Amphibia > Anura > Ascaphidae > Ascaphus > Ascaphus truei. The sequence goes on along the minus strand of NC_134487.1, from coordinate 195,548,569 downwards.
CTCCCACTCCCAGCAACAGCACTCCCATTCCCAGCAACAGCACTCCCACTCCCAGCAACAGCACTCCCACTCCCAGCAACAGCACTCCCACTCCCAGCAACAGCACTCCCACTCCCAGCAACACCACTCGGTGCACCAGCAACATCACTCCCCTGAACAGTACGTTCACTCCGACGCGTACTCCCACGAGTAGCACTCCCACTCCCACCAGCATCACTCTTCCCACGCTTTGCGGGCATACTTCCAGCACTCACAAAAAACAGACAAGAAATGTACAGGCAATCACACGACCCACTTCCACATATAAAACAAGACAAAGATGTAAACAAAACAACAAAGGACAAAGCTCACCCAATACACAACAAGTCTCTCAGTCAATATGCAAATGTTCAATCGTCCAGCTCTGTGCGTCTCTCTCTCTCTCTCACTCCCAACAACACAGAGAATGATTAGCAGTACACGTTGCCTTTAAATATGGCGCGCAATCAAAAACATGCTTGTTTCGCCTGATTCAGCAAGATTTGTGATTGTGCAACCTAACAGCACCCCGCCACGCACGCTGATACACCTGTGTGTGATCGGCTCATCATCGTGAGAGTGGGCGGATTTGTTTTCGGGTTGATTTTGAATGTATTCGGCACTTACTGCATACGGAGAGGGAAAAACGCCAATAACATGACTAATCGATAAGCTTGCCGATTTCACATAATCGTCGCTTACTGCATGAGGCCCATAGTTCGAAAGTAGTGCTCTAGTGACCGGAATATGTAATAAACAATAATTTCTTGATTGAAGGTGGTAGGCTGGGTTAAGGTATATATATGAGTGAGGTATATATGGGTGAGCATATGTGTCTGACACCTGAATAAATGTCCTGGTGAGTGTGGGTAATGGAGATATATGAGCCCCACCCCCTCACTGCCAATGTGGACTGGTACTGACAACCTGCTTGAAACACCAATAAAATACCTTTGAGTACTGTATAAGGTACAAACTCACGTGACCTTGCCCATTGTGCCTTCTGGAATGCGTGCTTCTGCCGGTTGAGAGAAGTTCAGGTAGCCACAGATGTAGAAGTGCAGCGCACAGCAAAGAAACTGGATCCACGGGACAGCAGCAGTATAATAAAAGAAATCCTTTATTGAAAAGACATGGTGCAGACAGGAATGGGTGCAGGAAAAAAGCCTCTGTCTCTAACGCGTTTCACGAGTACTCTCCGACGAAGCGCCACACAGGCGTGAAACGCGTTAGAGACAGAGGCTTTTTTCCTGCACCCATTCCTGTCTGCACCATGTCTTTTCAATAAAGGATTTCTTTTATTATACTGCTGCTGTCCCGTGGATCCAGTTTCTTTGCTGTGCGCTGCACTTCTACATCTGTGGCTACCTGAACTATGCACAATGATGATCCGCAACGCTCCACTCCTGAACCTGGCAAGTACCTCAACTACTCTAATATCTATAATCCTTACCGGCCTGAACGACTACTCTACACTCTAGGCGCGCCCGCGTGGCTGTGGGTCAGCGTATCTCAATTCCCTGCCTCAGCACCGCGGTCGCGCTTCGTTTGTGGTGAGCTACGTGTTATACAGAGGAAGAAGAGAGGGACGTGGATCTCGTCAATCTCAACAACAGATGGTGACGTGATCGTTCCAACAGGGGTTTCTACAATAATCAACATCTCTACATATACCCTCATGGACATTGAAAATCATGTCCTCCAACGTGGGCTTTCGTTTGCACCGACTAACAATGTGGACTTTTTTTAAATAGATCTTGACATCAGTAGATTTTTTAGGAACCTACGGTGGAAAGCTTTTTTTGCGCAGGATGAGCCCATGACTTCCCATTACCTGACGGTGCCTGCTTTACCGGGTGATTCAACATCTAACACCATTATTAATCATACATTAAGCTTGAAGAAGAAGAGTTCACAGAACCACCCTCTACTAGTCATGCAGTAGAAACATACATACAACTGACATTGTCTGAATTATCGAAGTTCAAGCAGAAAACCAAAAAGCATGGTGATAAGCATTCCTGGCCTAATATCACAGATTGCGAGAGACAAGCGCTTAAGGATCCACGGCTTAATAAGTCAATTATCATTAAACCAGCGGATAAGGGGGGAGCGATAGTTGTCATGGACAGAGTCTCTTATTGTTCTGAAATTCTAAGACAACTAGCGGTTCATGACAACTATCTCCCCCTTGCCCAAGACCCTACTCCAAGGATAGGAATTGTTATACAGGCACTTTTGAAGAGAGCTGAATCAATGGGCCTGATTAACAAGTAATTAAAGGCATATCTTACGGTTGACGACCCCATCATACCGGTTCTGTACGTGTTACCAAAAGTACACAAGCGGTTACAGGATCCCTTAGGTCGCCCCATAGTTGGGGGCATGAATTCTATATTCGAACCTATTGCCACCTTTTTGGATGTGCTGGTGAGACACTCGTCACTATGGGCCGATCATATATACAGAATGCCACCCAGTTTTTCTGAGAGCGCTGAACATGAATATATCAGGACAGTTACTGGTGACTATGGATGTGGACAGCCTCTGCACCTCGATCGCACATAGTGATGGTGTGGTAGCTGTCCGGTTCTATCTTGCCCAGACACAGTCCTTTACGCACAAGAACAAGAGTTTTTATTAGCGCTACTGAAACTGGTGTTAGTTGAAAACTATTTCCTGTTTGAAAATCAATCCTTTAACCTAGTAAGAAGTACCGCGATGGGGTCCAATGTGGCCCCATCGTATGCAAATATCTTTATGAATTTTTTCGAAGATCATTTCTTCTACAGTAATCCGCTGTTCATACGCTTTGTTTCAGCCTGGTCACGCTATATAGATGATATTTTCATGCTGTGGTCAGGCGCTGTGGACTCTTTTATGAATTTCATCAGCAACTGAATTTGGCGATGGATACGATTAGTTTTACGATCCAATATGATCCTAAAGAAATTTGCTTTTTAGATACAAGGGTCTTCCTATCAGATAAGGGTATACAGACTGATCTGTATTCGAAGCAAAATGATCCCAATACTTTTCTAATACACAATAGTTTTCATCCGCCCCACAGTATGTGTTCGCTCCCGAAAAGTCAGCTTTATCGGGTGAAAAGGATTGTAAGTGATCCCGACAATGTTGACAGGAGGTTACATCAGATGGTGGATCGGTTTGTGGCCTGGGGCTATCCTAAGGAAAAGATGGAGGCAGAAAGGTCAGTTGTCTTAAATATGGACAGAGAACTCCTGCTACGTCCTAAACGTGTGCACAAGACAACTGGCACGATGCCCTTTGTTAGCATGTTTTCAACGGCCAGTTTTGATATAAGTCGCCTTATCAAAAAATTCTGGTATCTAATTGCAACAGATGACAGTTTACGCAAAACCTTGACCTTTTATGTCATAAAGAAGTGGTTAGAAAAAGTACCCAGGCGCTATCTCTATATGGCGTGTATAGGATGTAAAAAAATTAAAAAAAAAAAAAATGTAATACAGCCTGAGAGTAGTGTTCTTAAGTTGTCCTCCTGTGACTCAGAACCCCAGCAGGATCTATCCAGGACCCTTGTTGGCAATATAATACAAAAAGAGGATGGGGGAGCACAGTTTTAGGAAAAAGGTAGTTAGTGGTATGTCCTATTGGACTGGTGATCGATGTGGTGGAAGACACCTCTGTTTGAGGCAACAGTCTATGTAGCAGACTCCATATATTGGAGGTGCACAGACAGTAATGTGTGTATGTAGGTGGGGAAAATAGAAGAATAAATAAAAAACTTACACGGCCTTGTGTAAGTTCTATCACATCAAGGTTTCTTTGGATTGATTTTCTTCCTTATAGGGTATTTTCTTCTGCGGTCGTCACTTCTCTCTTCTTTGTTCCTTCAGCTTTCTTCGTTTGATTTGTTTCTCCCTCCAGGGTTTTTTTTCCTCGTGTAAATGAAAAGGTAATTAGATCAATACATATATATAGCAGCTATGGTGTAGGGAAGGGTGATGAAACAATAAAACAATAAACCGTTGCAATGCAATGGTATAATCAAACACTCACACGGGCCAATGTGAGTGATCTCTTATCACGGTATCTTGATGTTTCCCAATTAGGGAGTTAATACAGAATTTCAGATGTCTATGAACATCTGGCAAATAGTGGTGTTGGTACAGCCTGATATTCGGGGTAGATGGGAGTAAAAAGCAATATAACTTAATACTCACACGGTCCAGTGTGAGTACACACTTGTAGTGGTTTCTTTTCACTTCTGGTGTTTCTTGTGAACTTCCCCTTAAAGCTAAATTAAGGCATGGATGCAGACTATAGGACACTGTGGTCTAAAGGGTTAAAACTTTATTAAAATAGAAAACAGCAGCTTATGATAATACGAATACAATATAAAATGAAGAAACCAATGGTTTCTAATGGCAATAAAAACCAGGGGAGTGCTAGGGTAGTTAGTGATAGGGGATCTCTCACTCCGCGTCCGGATAGAGAGCTAAGACTCAACCTCTAGTTCTGCTGGATGTACTACGAAAATGTCCCAAATGATAAGCAGAGCAACGCGTTTCGTCCTGAACAGGACTTCCTCAGGCTCAATAGATGTTGACCGGCTGTGTGACTGTGTTCTTATGCAGTTTGTAGCCAATCTCAATCTTGATGTGATTAGTGATCCTCTCCTTCCGCGACGGAGCGCCGCCATCTTGAGGGCTGCGTGCACATCTGGCATGGATTGGTGTGTGCATTGCAGTGTCTCTTCATAGTAAAGTTTTGAAATTTTGAAGGGGAGTTCATGGGTGGTTGCGTGCGCATCCTCATGTGTACAGCGCAACTCCTGCCCTCGTGTATCGGTGTAAAATTCCTTCGTAGGTCTGAATGGTATTAACCCCAAAAATGAGTGGGTTAAGAATTAGTTATTACTCCTCAATTAAAATGATTAAAACCTAAAAAGTTAGTGTACTGTTATTGAATCCTGCTATGTGAAATAATTTTTTTTTTCCTATGTAGTTTCTTTTTGTTGAATTATGCAGGCTTATTTATGTTAACCCAATCATAGATTTAAACAACTCAATAGTTGCGTGTATAATGCAGGCTTCTTTGTGTTAACCCGATCGTGGATTTAAACAACTCAGTTGTGTGTATAATGCATACAGTGATTAAACTGGAGGATATTAAAAAGTGTTCGTTCTTGCTCTATATAATGAAGTCGAAATTGATTTCTGCTTTGTGTTATTTTATGGTGATTGCATAGTAAGTGGTTCAAAGGTATTTACATAAACCAAATAATGAATTCTAATAACTAAATGGTTTTGTATAAGTCGTTTGATCAACCTTTGTTAATACAGACTATGTTTTTGAAACTATATCTGGATAAATAGTGGTATTTTAAGTGACAAAATACGTATATGGATTGAGGAGTAAAAATAAAAATTGAATGAAAAATAATAAAATAATGCAAAATAAAGTTTCCATGAAAAGGTTTCTAAGTCTTATTGTCCTTGGTTTAAAATCCATAATAGTGAAAAGTGCAATTGCTGGTTGAGGAATTGCAATGTGTACAGATACTATCCGGTAGTAAAGGTAAGGTAAAACTTAATAAAAGAAGAGATAAAAAATGGATAGTGAAATAAACAAAAACAAAAAAAAAAATAACAAAAAAAATAACAAAAAAATTACAAAATGGAAATCGAAATGGATAAGGGGGTGAAAAAAACATATTTCAAAATATATATACAAAATGTATATATATGAATGGATAGTGTCCAGTGTGCAAAATAATTGTGGATAAATGCACGTCTGTCTTCAAAACCCAAAAAATGAATCTGTGATGGGGGAAAGAGCAAAGTGTTAGTGGATACATCAGACTTATACTTGAGATGGTAATGTCTAGTGGGATGATGGGAGACTTACATAAATGCCCCTAGATCTATATCTATATTAAGACCGCTGGGGGTTAATGTCTTTAATTTATAGATCCAAAATGTTTCTTGTTGGCATAGCTTGCGCAACCTGTCCCCACCTCTCCAGTGGTTATCCACTCTCTCTATCCCCTTGTAAATCAACAGGTCTGGGTTTCCTTCGTGGAACTGACTGAAGTGTTTTGAGACACTGTGTGTCATTAGCTGCCTTCTTATGTTACCCATGTGTTCCAGTACGCAGACCCTCAAAGATCTTGAGGTGCGGCCCACATACTGGAGTCCACATGGGCAAGACAACAGGTATACGATGTAGTCTGTGCAACAGTTCAAATTCTGTTTGATTTTAAAAGTCTCCTTAGTTACATTGGATGTAAATTCCATTCTGTTTTCCTTAGATACGTGCCAGTGTTTTTTAATGATTCATTGGATTTTAATGGCATCCGAATTGTAGGTACTAATGAATGGTGTTTTAAAATCATTACTTTTATTTCTCATTTTTGGTATCAGCAGGTCACTATGTGTAAGTGCATTGGTTTTATCGACCGCTGATTTAATGAGTTCCTGTTTATAACCTCTTTCTAGAAACCTCCCTTGTAATGTTTTTGCTTGGTCCTTAAAAATACTGTCGTCTGTGCAGTTTCTTCTCACTCTTCGAAATTGGCCAAATGGTATATTCTGAAGCCACTTGGGGTGATGGCAGCTGCTGGTCATTAAAAAGTTATTGGCATCTGTTGGTTTAAAAAATGTTTTTGTTTTTATTTGTGAGTTTTCTATGTATATTGTGAGATCCAGAAAATTAATATTTGTCTGGCTATGTTCTGATGTAAACTCCAAATTGATGTTATTTTGGTTAATATATTCTATAAAACTAATCAGTTGTGACTCCTCCCCTTTCCATATGAATAGTACGTCGTCTATATATCTATGCCAGGAGACCAGGTTTGTGCTAAAAGGATTATTGGACCATGTCATAAAGAAGGGCACCCATTATTCGGGACTCTACAGTGGCGACACGTTTTATTCTAAGTCGGCTAGAGCCACAAGCCGGGAGGTTTCCCGGCTTTCTAAACGAATCCCCTCAGCGTGCCGCGCGTCACTGATGCGCGGTTACGCTTCATCGGGTGTGTGCGCGCCATGCGTGCGTGCCCAGGGCTCCCCGAAGGGAGCCCTGGTGTCCTCTAATGTGGGGGACGGTGGTGGGGGGCTCCGGGGGTCCCGATGGACCCGGAGAGGGGAGGGGGGTGCCTCGATCGGAGGACCGATCCTCCGAGGCTCCGGCGTGCGCACGGGACACCCCGGCGCGCGCCCGGTTTATGTCGCGGCCGAGACCAGGCAAAAGTTAGAATAAACTCGGCCGCGACAGTATAGTGCGAGCTGATTTCGGGACTGCTAAAACTTCTAAGATAAGATTCTTGGGTCCGCCCCAGCTGGGAATCTTCCCCTGTTTATCCTGTACAAACAAAAAAAGTTATCTATTGGCGCTTAAATCTATTACTAAATGGTAAATAAGTGACTTATAATAAGTGCTTAAATAATAGTGAAAATTCAAACTCTTAAGGTGAATATGTGATATAGTGAATAAATATATAAAATAAGGTGCAGCTTCAACCCTTCATGTAGATCGCTTTTCCTCAATCCAAAAGTGTCAGGTATCCAGGATGTTTGTGGGGAGCGCAGATATATATGTGGAAAGAAAAACACAAGCAAAATAGTGCAAATATGCCTTTAAAAAAACTGGATATTCAGTGAGTTCTTAGTAGAATCCAGAGAAATTTATACTTGCATATTTCCCAAAGTACACATGTACATAAAGGTATCTTTTATCCCGAAACAGCAGCTTTCACCGAGATGTATGTATGTATGTGTATATATATATATATATATATATATATATGTATGTATGTATGTATGTATGTATGTATGTATGTATGTATGTATATATATATATATATATATATATACTGGGACCTTATCGGAATAGAACAGAAATACAGGACATAACGCAGACTGCTCAAATTTTATCTTCTTAAAATACAAAGTATAAAAATGCACTCACATTTTACAAAATATAATCACGCATTTAAGATATAATATCCGCACCAACAGAACTCTGCTTCCACAATCTGTATGGCGTGTGATGCCTGCTCTCACGTGTCTGGAAGGGAATCCCTCAGGCTGACTGGAGATCGAGCTGCAAGCAGACAGATGTCCTTGGATACGCCCACCTCTGACATCACTCTGATCGTCACGTCTCCAGGAGGCGCCTTCCAACAGCGTGGAGTCAGGAAAGATAGTGCAGACCAGTCTCAGCTCATATGTCCCTCTGCTCACCAAGGCTGGATTACACTCTACGCGTTTCACCTATGAGAATATCAGATGAAACATTACACCACGTGTAACACAGAATACTTGGTATATTTGATAAAATGCCCTTGTGGTATGGCCTACGTTGGTGAAACCACGTGTAAAATGAAAGAAAGGGTCAGCCAACATAAATCCACAATTCGTTGTAAAGTGCTTGATCAGCCAGTCTCTGCCCATTTTGTATCTGTAGGAAATAGCATCAGTCAGCTGCGGGTTCAAGCCATAGATCACGATTTCTATCCTTAAGAAATGAGAAGCCTTGTGGATACACGAGTTGGGGACCTTGAATCCACATGGTCTAAATCGTGACTATGATTTAACGGGGTTCTAGGAAGTGGACCTTATAATAGCAAAGGGATACTGAGTTTGGATTTATTTGTGGCGGGTGCACTCGGGTCACCGGCGTTTGATTGCGCTGCTGCCCCCGGTGTGTCAGCCACTGACCATACAGCACCTTTCCAGTCCATGAACGTGGCAGGTGCACCCGTGTTACTCTAACATAGTCATATGACCTATTATAGGGGGTTCCCCATTTAAGACTCGTGTGTCTGGTGGGCTTCTTTAATTTTACGGAATATACCTTGCACCAATGACTACATCTGCATGAATGATGCTCTACCTACTGGCTGGGACTATTTCTGTCTAGTGTATCAGGACTATGTATTCTGTGTTACTGGGGATGTTTCATTTAGTTTCATATTGATTTAAATGCAATAATGTATGCCTTTGCTATCTCCTATTATTTGAAATACAGGGTGCAAATCTCCATTAACTCATCCTTTGTCCCTCTGGACTCTCTCCCAGTCCCCTTTTTTAGAATTCCCCTTTTTTAGAATTTCAATTTTTAATATGTTTTGATGTGAGTATAGACTATTGTGGTTGGTGATACAACTTTTGCTCTTTAATGCAATATATGTATATATATATATATATATATGATAAATACTCTGGATTGGTGAACACAGTGGTCACCTTGGTGACTCATTTACAGTAGTTATAACTGTTAGGGCTCATCCAGGGTGGTGCTGAGTGGGCATACTCGCTCACGCTAGACACGTTGTGACAATGCACGTGTCCTGCGTGAGCAGGCGGGCGCACCTGCTCGGCGCTCAGCCGCTTGACGAGTGAGCAAATTTTAATTTGCTGCTCGCAAGTGCGTTACGTGAGTGGTTCGCCAAATGAGGGTGAATCAGCTCCGTGACGTTGAGGCCATGCCCCCCACACACGTGCGCACATAGCCGTCCAGGAAAAGCACAGCCGAGTAGGGCGCAGCGCTTGAGTGCCAGCGCGCCTCTACCCACCCTGGACGAGCCCTTAGTCATTGGCTTATTATGTGCCATAGTACTGCTGAAGACGCAAGGGAGACTTAGAACAAAGTAGCGCCAGGGTTACATATCATATATACTTTCTGACAGCTCTTGGAGATCTGCCTGCCGCTTTGTTATTGTTTATACTGCTTCATGGGTGTGCGCATGCGCATTGCGATGATTGGCGTAATCGGTTGCCAGGGACGCGAGCGGAGCTTTCACTGCTCTCTCTGAATGATCGGGTCTTAGGGAAAGCTCAAAGAAAGCTCCACTTTAGTCCCAGTGCATAGGAACAACAGAGAGGGTAGTGTACAAGCCAGAATCTGGCCCTGTCTTAGTTATATAGCCTTATTGGCTTGGATGTGGCACTTTGTAATGACATCTACACTGTTGTTGTGTATGTTCAAAAGGGCTAGCTGTGGCATTGAGAGGGTTAACCAGGCCAACAATAAAGGTATTATGCTCGGCTGGTTAACCCTAAACCATGTTGGGACAGAAGGGGTTAAAATGTATTGCAACCATCAGCCTATGTTTTCCCCTACACTATCTTTTTTGTCCCTGTTTTGCAGCTAAGAAGCTACAGTATCTGCAGTTACACTGAATGAATAAATGAAAATGTGCTAACTCTATTTGTGACACAAGGGGGAGCTCCTAGCGCTGAACCAAGCGCTAAGTGAAGAAGCGTGCCTGTAAATAAGTGGCTGCTTTGAAGATGGGTATCACTTCCTAAGCCGTATGTGACCATCATGTACAGAGGTTTCTATAACCAACACCTTAAAAACTGTCCCTTGGGGGCGTGTCGATGACGTCACACAGGACGGTCGGCTGAAGGCAGAGCTCCAGAGACCCTTCCGACTAAACTCTAATTTGCAGGAGTTTTAGCCCACTAAAAAACTTAACAAAACCCACAAATAAATCCCTAAACCTGTCAGGATGACATCTAAGGGGAAAAAACCCCTAACTCAGGGAGTGGGGAACTTCTTTACGCCCGCAAAGCAGCCCGCTGAGGCGGGGAATAAGAGGCAAGATGGCGCCCAGACCCCAGGCCAGAAAAGCAAACAAGGCCCCCACGACCCACCAAGCCCCGCTGAGGCCACCCTACCCGTGGACGGAGGCATCACTAAAGAATACCTGGAGGGGTTGCTCACTAAGCTCCAACGGTCCCTGCAAACCAACCTAAAAGAGGCTGTGGCAGAGATCAGGCAGGACATCCATGGCCTGCAGGAACGAACAACCACGCTGGAGACCAGGCTAGATGAGGCTACGCACCATCAAACTGACGCAGACGAAGAAATTATCCGCCTGGGCCACGAGATCAACGCCTTAAAGGACAGCCAGGAAGATCAGGAGAACAGGGATCGCCGCCAGAATTTGCGCATCCGCGGCATCCCTGAGGCTGTACTGCCCTCACACCTGCGGGACTACTTGTCTGGCTTCTTCCTCCTCCTCTGCCCCGAGCTTGAACCGCGGGACCTGGAGATGGACAGGGCGCACAGGGCCTTGGGCCCCCGCTCTGAGGACCCTAACCGCCGACGGGACGCGATCGTGCGCCTACACAGCTATTCAGCTAAAGAAAGGCTGATTACAGCAAGCAGAGGGAAGAGCACGATCGCGTTCAGAGGCGAGCAGCTGCAGGTCTATAATGACCTGTCCAAGCGGACCGTGGACTGCCGCAAGGCCCTCCGTCCCCTGACCCTACTCCTACGTGAGAAGGGGATAACCTACAAATGGGGGTTCCCCTTCAAGCTGGTGGTCCCCCATAAGGGCAAATTCCTCACACTGCGCTATCCAGAGGACATGGAGCACCTGTCCAAAGTCCTGGGACTCCCGCTAGAACCCTTCCACCCGGGAACACCACCCGGAGGGTCAGCCACGAGACAGAGATGACATCCCCGTGCGAACATCAGAGCGGATCGCGGGGCAAAGACAGTCCCGGGAAAAATAAAGGCTTACCCAGTACAAACCACGGCCCACACCTGAAGAGCCCCTAATTCGCACATCACATGCAAAGCAACACCTAAAGGGAAAATATGTACCCCCCAAAATGGCGACGGGAGCACCCATACCTCTACCTTTACACGTGGCCATCCCTCTCTCTGGCGATCACTGCAGCCTGCGCCCGGTCACGGATACAGCACCAATCCACAGCCGCCTCAAAAACACCACAGCAAATGCGGGACCCCGTAAAGCTGACGCCGGTATCTCGTGGAGGGCCATGGCTCGCATAGCTTCCAACTCCAAGGAGCCCTCAAGATGGCGACGGGTGAGTCCATTCCTCCCCACGTGGACCTTCTCCGCCCCGCGGCTGCCTGGAGACCTCCACAAGATGGCGTCGGGGGAGGTCCCACACCAACGAGACGCTCCCCACCGCCCTAGACGAGCACCGGATGACGTCATCGGAAGGCGCAGTGGGTTCCCGCCCGCGACGTTGGACGCACCAGAGCGGCACTACGGCTGCCTGCAAGGATCATCCAACTCCACCCAGCGCCTACCTTCTGGCCGTCTCCCCTCCACCTACGCCTGGTCCCATGTACCTGATCCTGGTTCCCCCTGCACTCTCTCCCCCCGCGCCCGCGGGGAACCCTGACAGCACGTCTCCCCTTGCCAACGACACCCTGTCCCCGGCCCTCCCCCCCTACCTCCCCCACGCAAGAACCCGATCAGCGCATACCTGGGCTGACACCTCGCAGACGATCAATGGAGGACCGGGTTGGTACAGCTGATGCACCCCAGGCTCCACCTCATAACACATTAATCTAGATGCGGCCCCTACCTCCCCCCCTCCTCTTCCTCCCCTGTCCCCCTTAACTCCCCCCCCTCCCCTTTCCCCCTCCCACCCCCCCTCCCCTTTCCCCCTCCCACCCTGTCCTCCCTCCCTCCTCCCCTCTCACCCCCCCGCCTCCCCAAACTCCCCCTTCCACTACCTTCCTCCCCCCCCCTCCACCTCCCTCCCTTTATCTTCCTACCCCCCCCCTTCTACGAAAGACGCCCCACCTATTCAGGCGTGGAGCACTCCCAGGTTGAATCACCCTGGACCTCACCTGCCCTGCAGGAATCAAAGAGACGCTGGGTCTCCCTCTGCGCTGTTTAGGAATTGGTATATGTTTAAGTGATCTAACAATGTACACATTATGTTCGCCTGAAATGTGACACATTGCTTGAATTGTACCTGCTGCAGAATACACATGCGCCATACCCCCTCGCCTCCCCCACCCCCCATCCCCACCCCATCCCCCCCCCACCTGCCCCCCCCTATCCACCTACCCAACCAACACACCCCCCCCAACACACCACTCCCCCGGCCCCTCCCTCCCCCTACCTCTCCCCAGCCCACTCCCCTACCCCTATAATCAATCCCCCCCCCACCCCCTCCTTCCCCACCCACGGATCACCCCCCTGTTGAAACACACTTGATTATCGCCGCCCCAAGGAAGCCTAAGAGCGGGCTGCTTTGGCTCAATATTGCATATAACCAGACTGTCTGGCTCTGTATACACACTGTCCAACTAGTACGAGGTACAATGTTTGTATTGAACGTCATGCTGGTAAAATGTCAGAGTTGTTCTCCCCCCTTTTCTACCCCTTGTCTCCCCCCCAACCCCCTCTCTCCCCACATCCCACTCCTCTTTCCTACCCCTTGTCTCCCCTCCCACCCTACCCCCCGCCCCATTTGGCTGCCCAGCTACCACCTTAACTCAGAGTTTACAAATAGTCAACGTCAATACCTATCAGAATGTCACACCAACAAGCTCTAAGGTTTATTTCCCTTAATGTCAAGGGCCTCCACACCAGAAAAAGACGCCTGGCCCTACAGGAGCTTAAAAGGTTGGGGGGCGATGTTGTTTTCCTCCAGGAGACACACTTCACATCCCAGGAACCGCCCAAAACATTCCAGCATGTGTATCCGATGTGCTACTTTGCCTCTTATAGTAGTAAACGCAGAGGGGTCGCCATTCTGATTCGTCAGGGCACCCCATTCAATCTTACTAAAATCCAGGCAGATCCAGAGGGAAGATTTATTGTGGTCTACGGTTCACTTTCGGGCTCGGCAATCGCCCTTATTAACCTATATGCCCCAAACGAGAACCAGACAGATTTCTTAAAAACAGTTCTGGCTGAAATTGACCCCCAATATCTATCATCGCTACTTATTGCAGGCGATCTAAATATGGCTCTCATCCCTAAAGAAGATAAATCAAGCCTCCCAGGGCGACAACACTCCACTCAGTCACAAAGACTGGGGGAAAAATTCAAGGACATTATGGGGGATTTTTCCCTTTTTGACATTTGGAGAACGCAACACCAGGGACAAAGGGATTATACCTTTTACTCGGCCCCTCACCAGACATATTCCCGTATAGACTACTTCCTTGCTACCAAGAACATTCTCGAAGCCGCCCTAGATACTGACATTGGCCCAATCACGTGGTCAGATCATGCTCCTATCACCATGACCCTGTCCATCCCATTCGTGAAAACAACCTCATATTGCTGGAGACTGAACGACTCCTTACTGAACCACTCGGGGACAGTACGGGAGCTCAAAAAATCCCTTAAGGAATATTTCCGGATAAATATAGGCACTGTTGCCTCTCCAGCGAGCCTGTGGGAAGCCCATAAGGCGACAATCAGAGGACATTTCATCTCGATTGCCTCCCATCGGAAAAAAACTAAACTTAAACAAACCAAAGAGCTAACAGACAAAATAATAAACCTAGAACAACAGCATAAAAATAACCCCTCCCGGAAAATTTATAAACAATTGACTTCTGCCAGAAGCGACTTAAGAATAATTCAAATGGACGATGTTGAAAAAGCTCTTAAATGGACGGGTCAGAGGTATTATGATAAAGGGAACAAGGCCGACAGACTTCTTGCTAGCAAGCTACGAGGCATACACAAAAGATCGCAAATAACGGCGATTCGGAATAGTGCTGGGGAGCTTCTATATAATGAAAAAAAAATTGCAGAGGAATTTACTACATTTTACTCTAAATTATACAACCTAAGGGCTCACTCTGCTAGCCCAGACCCGAAGGAGCTATCGGCTACCATTGACTACCTAGCTGATTGCGACCTCCCCTCACTAACAGAGGAGGAAATCCTTCTCCTGAACGCCACAATAACGGCGGAAGAACTAGAATGGGCCGTCAAGGCCTCCAAAATTTCTAAAGCACCGGGCCCTGATGGTTTCACGAATGCCTATTATAAGAAGTTTCTCCCCATTCTGTCCACCCACCTTTTACAATTGTTCAACTCATTTCTAGAAGGGTGTCCTATCCCATCTTCAATGTCGTCTGCCAATTTGGCCATAATTCTCAAGGAAGGGAAGGACCCCACACAATGCGGTAGCTATAGACCAATCTCACTGTTGAACAATGATCTAAAACTATACAGTAAAATACTGGCGAACAGACTTAATCCAATCCTCCCGAGACTAGTTCACATGGACCAGGTCGGGTTTGTCCTGGGCCGCCAGGCCTCAGACAATACCCGTAAAATCATTAATTTAGTTGACCATGCCCATCTTACAGACTCACAAGCTATGTTATTAAGTTTAGATGCAGAGAAGGCTTTTGACAGAATTGACTGGCTATTCCTAGACCAAACATTAAAAAAATTTGGATTCAGGGACTCTTTCCTTAAGGGTGTCCAGGCGCTCTACCAAAATCCATCCGCCTCAGTTAGACTATCAGGTGGCGGATCGGAACAAATCCACATACGAAATGGCACCCGACAGGGTTGCCCCCTTTCCCCTCTCCTTTTCGCTCTCACGATTGAACCACTGGCGACTAAAATAAGACAAAATCCGAACATCCAAGGTATCCCCATTGCCACTGAACAATACAAAATTTCCCTATTCGCTGACGATATTATCCTGACCTTGACCAAACCCCTAACTTCCCTCCCCAACCTCCAGATGGAGCTGACGGAGTTTGGAAAGGTATCAGGGTATAAAATAAACAGCGACAAATCAGAGGCCCTAAATCTTAGTCTTCCCGACCCCATAGTCAAACTTCTTAAACTAAATTTTAGCTACCGATGGTGCCCCTCATGCATTAAATATCTGGGAATTTGTGTATCTAGGCACTATCGGGACCTATATAGGGATAACTACCCGAAACTATGGGATCAGATCAAAAAAGATCTAGATCGGTGGGAAGGTTATCAGATCTCATGGATTGGGAGGATGATCTC
This sequence comes from Ascaphus truei, assembly GCF_040206685.1. NCBI lineage: Eukaryota > Metazoa > Chordata > Amphibia > Anura > Ascaphidae > Ascaphus > Ascaphus truei. Next base: position 195,532,782 of record NC_134487.1, on the reverse strand, counting down.
TACCAAGATGAATATACTCCCAAGAATGCTGTACCTATTCCAGACGCTCCCAATCCAGGTCCCGGCCGCCGATCTAAAATATATACAGAATAGACTACTCCACTTCATTTGTCAGGGTAAGAGACCCAGGGTCGCCAAATCAGTCCTGATGACCACTAGATCCAGAGGAGGGTTGGGGGTACCTGACCTATATAAATACTATCTAGCCGCTCAGCTCAGGCAGGTAGTGATGTGGAACTCAGACCCGACCCGATGTTGCTGGGTGGGAATGGAAACTCGGTGTGCCAAATTGCCTTCTCTGCAAGCCTGCCTCTGGAGCCTGAACAGAGGAGATGGCCATTTACACAATCTTAAGCTACAGGCCTCACGATTCACGTGGGACACCTGGTCCAGATGCAAACATAAATTTAACCTCTCCTCCACAAGCTCACAACTCACCCCCCTCGTTAACAACCCCAAATTCCCTCCAGGATGCGGATCTAAGCTGTTCGCCCTCCTTCACACTCGGGGTATAGAGGCGATTGCCGACGTACTGAGCCTAGGGAAGCTCCTGAGCTACCAAGAACTGAGGAACAAATTTAACATTACAGAATTGGACACTTTTAAATATCTACAAATTAGAAATTTTGTTAGAGCTACGTGCCCTCATCCAGAATACCCCACTCTCACTACGTTTGAACACCTGTGTGAGGAAAAGTCTTACCAGAAAGGACTTATCTCGGACATATACAATATCCTAATGCGCTCAACGTCCCCATACACAGCACGACTACATGCTGCGATGGTCAGCTGATCTAAACGTTAATATTGAAAGAGAGACTTGGGAGGAAATCTGGCAGGCAGCCTCAGAAACTTCCCTTTGCACCACAATTAAGGAAAACATCTATAAAATCATGTTTGGCTGGTATCTTACCCCAGCACGATTAAACCAGATCTACCCTCTGGCATCAGACCAATGTTGGAGAGGCTGTGGTAATAGAGGGGACATGGCCCACATCTGGTGGACCTGTCCAGAAATTGTGAAATACTGGGCCAAGGTCCAAATTCTTATAAAAGAGGTCACCGACCTAGAAATTCCTATTGAACCACTGACCTTCCTGTTGGCTGCACCCATGCCGAATATAGTTCGGCCCACCAGGAAATTAATATCCTTCATTCTCACTGCAGCGAGATGCTGTATTGCGGCCTCCTGGAGGAAAACAACTACGCCAGCGCTAAACACGATTAAGAAAAGGATTGGGGAAGTGATTACTATGGAAAGGCTAACAGCCAACATCAGACAAAAAACCCCGGCCTTTGAGGAAATCTGGGAACCCTGGTTCCATCTTACTAGAGCGCACCAACCAACCCAGGTGGGAGGGAGGCCAACTCCCCCTCCATAAGAGAAAACTCAAACGACTCTCACCAGAAAAGCCGTAACAGCCAAATGGGATGACAATAACCCTCCCCCCAACCCCCTCCCCCCCCCCCTCACTCCCCCTCATCTCTCTCACCACCCTCCCTCTCTACCTTCTCTCTAAGAAGGCATTCCCCCTCTTTTCTTGGACAACTTAGGTTACCATTCTTTTCCCCCCCAAAAAAAAATATGTTATGGGAAAATGTTAGGCTACGGTATATGTCAGAACTGTTGTATCATCTAAATGCCTAATAAAAACATTGAAAAAAAACAAAAAAAACTGTCCCTTGCAGTCGGCGGAACATATGAAAGTGAGGGGGTTATGTAATGAGCGCTACCCCAATGACGGGATTGTAAATGTTCATCTGGAGATAGTTCAGTTGAACACAGGCAAATTGCACCCTATTGATGTGGAGGCACTAATATGCCCTGAGCCCCAAAAGCAGCCCAAATACCCGATTTTCTTGGAACTAACACCAATATAGTAAGTCAGGGCATATTTACAAGAAGTCAGTGAACTGTCTGTGCGTAGCCTAACCCTCCATCCCATCCTATTGGAAGAGTGTTGCAAGATATCTGCCCTAGACCATATGGAGATCTCTTCAACCTGCGAGCAGGACTAACAGAAATTCCACAGGGGGAATGAAGCGCATGGACGCATTGTGCTGCTACCCCGACCGCGATGAGATTGACCACCTCTATTCTCTGGAAAGCACGCCGGAGGAAGATGCTCAGCGAGGTTACAAGCTGATACCAGAAGTGCGGGAATGGACGTCCAAGATTCCTGGACGAATTCAAGTATTCGTCCAAAATATCTCTCCGTACCCCATGGCCTTCGATCCAGGATGAAGATTGGGCCGCATGTATCCTATCACCCCAGTGGAGATGATGCCTTAGGTGAATACTGCCGCGATGTCTGAAAGGCCAGCCGAGCTGACATTCAACTTCGGAGACTCAACCCTACCAGCCGAATGGAAAGACTGGTTAAGGGTCAAATTGGAAGAACGCCGGTCCGTATTTTCTATGAGTGAGATGGATGTGGTTTGCAGCCGCAGTGCCCAATACACCATCAGGCTTAGTGACACTACACCCTTCCGAGAATGTTCTCGTCGCATCGCCCCTCGGGATGTGGACGATGTAAGGGACGCCTTACAAGAAATGGAAAAAGCAGGGATTGTGACTGAATCCCGAAGTCCGTACGCCTTGCCCATCATGGTTGTAAGAAAGAAGAATGGATTGGTTGGATTGTGTATCGACTACCGGACACTGAACAACTGTACCATCCCCGATCAGTACACTCTTCCCCGCATCGAAGAGATTTTTAACGCACTAACTGGGAGCCAGTGGTTCAGTGTTCTCGGTACCAATGAGTGAAGAAGACCTGGAGAAGACTGCCTTCAACTGTTCCCTGGGCTTCTACCAGTTTACGTTCATGCCCCAAGGCATCTGTGGAGCTCCAGCAACATTCCAGCGCCTAATGGAGAAAACCATTGGAGACATGAATCCTAGGGAATGCTTGGTCTACCTGGATGATATTATTGTCTTTGATAAAATCTAATCTATTTACCTATTACGGTTTTGTATATATTATATACTTATTATTTCCCTGTATTGGGTATATGGGTATGCATTCCTGATATAAGTCACTATTTGTGTCTTAACACTGTGAAGTTTTATTAGCTGCACACTTCCAATCACATTTTTTCTGGGGTGGATGCCTTCGTTCTCCTTCTAATGGTGCAGCGCCTCCATCTGTAGTTGGCCCCAGGTATACGGGGTGGAATCCCTACTGCAGAATCCCCTCCCAGGGATGAGAGATTCCAGTCTCCACACAAGTCTCTTTCAATTAGCAGCAGCTCTTTATTTGTCTCTCTCTCCACAGCATATATATATATATATATATATATATATATATATATATATATATATATATATATATATATATAACAAATGGGGCAGCCGGCACTCCCAATACCATACACAGTTTGCGGTTCATGTCCTATACCAATAGTAAGTGAAAAGTAATCCACTCCAGCAGGAGCAGACACAAGACAGCACTCTAAGGTAAGTAAGAAAACTTGTGTTCAAAAATAAACATAGCACAAACATGACCTATATATATACAGTAGAGGCAACTCTTATTCTAACAAAAACCAGTGGCAATTCCCCAAAAGACCCAGGTACACCCAGGTACATTCTGAATACATATAGGGTGAAGATCATCGGGAAGCGCAAAACCATGTAAAACAGAAGAAATTTTCTGATGGTGCAATATTGTGGTAATATTGTGAATAAATATTCAAGGTGCAGTGTGCTAGGTACTCACAAGTGTATGGTGAGTGATGTTCCAATAAAAGTATCTTTTCAGGGACAGCCCATCTGACCAGATTGTGGGTAGGTCTGAATGAATTTATAAGTGCTGAAGACCTTAGGTAAATAACATAGAAACGGACATAGTGCAGACTGTATAAAATTCTATTAAAAAGGTAAGTGATAATACAATGCACTCACAATGTGTTAAAACAAAACAAGCGTTTAGATCACACAGATCGGATCTTGTGCGCAATGAAGCTGTCTCAGTCCCCCCTCCGCCTCGGCGTGCGTGTCACCGGTGCGTCTCACCCAAACCGGAAGTGACGTCATCTGCTCTGGGGGACTCCGATCCTGTAGTGATCCTCACTCATCAGCATCACTCTACGCGTTTCTCCGTATTGCGGTTTCATCAGGAGTGTAATCTGACAAGTGCTGAGAGGCTATTTATACGCTACGCTAGATTTCCATTGGCTATACATTAAGTATGCTAATTTCATGGTAATCTGATTGCGTGGTGATAAAAGACTTAATTGGTTCACATAAGTTAAAGACTCACATCAAACATATGTGAGTCTTCCAAAATGACACATAATTTTAATTCAAACATTATAACATGTATATATTTAAAATATCAAATAGTATGAACATAGTATAAAAATAGATAAAAATAGATAAACTAGCTATTTACAGCAAGATGTGCAATTAACCCCTAAATGAACTAGGCTAATGCAGCTAACTTAGTATTGGTATTATAGCAGCAAATCTATTAAGAAAGAAGAAAAACAGGTTAGGGTCACAGAAAGGGTTTGATATCGAACTCTATGTTTAAACCCTGAGGGTTTATGGTTTTGAGCTCGAACATCCAAAATGATTCCCTTTTTATTAAATTTAAATCTCTATTGCCCCCCCTCCAATGGGGCAGAACTTGTTCGATAGCTTTAAATGAAAAGCTTGCAGGATTCGAGCTGTGTTGCAATACCTAGTACCCCTAGAGAATCCATGCTTACACCTGCCCCTAAAACATCCATTGATGATGGCACTATAAAAGTGCCATTCATCACGCAGTACAATAAGGATGCAAGCAGAATTAATAAAATCCTCAATAATCATTGGCCGATACTTAAAAATGACCCAGTTTTGGGAGAGCATTTGGCTGATAAAGTCAAAATGGTACATAGGAGAGCTCCAAAGATTAAAAATTATTTATCTCCAAGTGCCCTAATAAATACTCCTACAAAAAAGCACACGTGGCTGGATCCACCCAAAGGATTTTATGGATGTAAAATGTGCACTGCCTGCCAGCATAGTTCAAAAACATCACACAGTTTCAAATCTAATACGACACAAAAATCTTATAATATTAAGCAACAATTGAACTGTAGATCTAGTTTTGTCATCTACCTTGCAGAATGCGAGTGCGGCTTACAGTACATTGGTAAGACCACACGTCCGCTTAGAACGCGTATACTAGAACATCTGGGAAACATAAAACATAAAATAACAACACACAGCGTGTCAAACCATTTTTTTTTTTTTTTTTTCAACATTCTGTTTATTGTGTTTTTCAAAGTGTATAACATACAGTTGTCACATTGTCAAAATAAAAAGCTTTCCATGGGACAAACAACATACATACCGCCATTCATACCAACCTGGGAGAAGGGAGACAGGAGGGTGTGGGGGTAGGAAGGGGGGGTGAGGGGGAGGGGAAGGGGGGGGGGCAGAGGAATCCTTTCTGATGTACGATGTTCTCCGCTCCTGGTCCGTAGGTCAGGTGTTACGTCCAACTGATTCGGTGAGGCACCGGGTAGTGAATATAGGGGGTAATGGATCCGTGTTAGCGTCCTCCCGTGGCGGGCATACTGTCTCTCTCGTATATGGCTGATTGCAGCTTCTGCTCGCCATCCAAGGAGAACTCACCTGCCGCTATTAAAGCCAGATGGAGGCATTGCTCACCCCTGGGATGTCTGTCTGTGCCAGCCAAGGCAACCAGACTTTTTGAAACTTTGGGCCAGTGTCGTTGACCAGACTTGTCAATTTTTCCATCTGGCAAACAAACCAAATTCTATTCCGAATTTTATCTAATGATGGAATTGCATTCTGTTTCCACAATGCTGCAGTCTCGCATCTCATAGCCGTAGCAAAGTGTGCGATCAATTTGTTCCCTGATCTAGATACGTCTGTCGTGGGTTTGCCTAGAAGGAACACCCACGGATCTAGTTGAATTTTGAGGCCCAGAAAGAGCCTCTGTAGCCAATCTCTAATTTGGATCCATACGGGTCTAATTCGTGGACAAGACCACAGCATGTGTAACAGGTCCCCCTGTTCCCCGCACTGCCTGGGGCAGAGCGGGGAAGCTCCCGGCGCGAATTTTGCCAATCTAACTGGGGTGAGGTACCACCGCATTAGTACTTTATATGAGTTCTCCTTTAATGTTGTACAGATCGAACTGCTGGCTGCCGCCTTAAAAATTTCAGCCCAGTCATCGTCCTCCAGTGGCTCCGTCAGATCCGTTTCCCATTGCGTCATGAATCTGGGTTTGTGTGAACCGTCACTGTCAGAACCGACCACCACCCTGTACAGAGCAGATATAAGTCCCCGTGTGTCGGTGCCTCGACCACAGAGCTTCTCAAAATTAGTTAACGGCGGTCTAATAGTGTGTTTGGTGTAAAATGCCCTGACCTGGAGGTATCTAAGAAATTCTGTGTTGGAGATGCCAGTTTCTGACTGTATTAGATCAAACGGTTTAATGGTGTCGCGTCCCTCCAGGTCTTTTAGTTTGTGGAACCCCCTGTTTTGCCAATGTGTGAAGTTTTTGCCAACTAAACCCGGAGCAAAATCTGGATTCCCGTATAATGGGGCCATTAAGGTGTGTTTAGAGGTTAATGAGTGATTAGTTTTGGCCGCTTCCCAGACCGACAGTGAGTTGAGCACGGAGGACAGAGGATCCTTTAGGTCTTTCAGTCTAGCTTTTGGGTACCAAATCAGGTTTTCGATTGCAAGCGGGGCGCAGACCTCCTTCTCTAATGCCACCCAGCGTCTCAGCTCTGGATTCCCATGCCACTGTGTAATTTGGCATAATTGGGCCGCTTTATAGTATGCCAACAAACTCGGCACTGCCAAGCCTCCTGTCTCCCTGGATCGTTGCATAATTGTCATTTTTACCCGTGGTGTTTTATTTTGCCAAATAAATTTTGTGACTGAATTTTGTAGTTCTTTAATCTCTGATCGTACCACTGGTATCGGAAGAGTTTGAAAGAGATATAGTAAACGTGGGAGAAGGTTCATCTTAACACAGTAGATTCTACCAATCCAGGAAATTCCGTAAGTGGACCATATTTTGAGCTCCTTTGTTAAAGCCCGTAGGAGCTGTGGATAATTTGCCTGATAGAGAGTGGAGCTCTGTTTAGTAATATGTACCCCTAGATACTTTATCTTTTTCGGCTGCCATTGAAATTTAAAATTAATTTCTATTAATTTCTCCATGTCTCTCGGCAAATTCAGACTGAGCGCCTCTGATTTAGCCTGATTGATCTTAAAACCCGATATGCTACTAAATTTTTCCAGTAGGGCGAACAGATTGGGTAGCGAGGTGAGTGGCTTTGTCAGTGTCAGAATAATGTCATCTGCGTATAGCGCCACCTTGTGTTCTTGCGACCTAATTTGGATTCCGGAGATGTCCGGGTTGCTACGAATGTGCGCTGCTAGCGGTTCCACGCATAAGGCGAACAACAGGGGCGAAAGTGGGCAGCCCTGTCTGGTTCCGCTTTTGATATTAAACAGCTCCGATGGGAAGCCTTGGTGTACTACCTTAGCTGCCGGGGTTGTGTATAATGCTTTAATTGCCCCTAATATTCTCCCTCTGAACCCAAATGCTCCAAGCGTAGACTCCATGTATGGCCAGTCAATCCTGTCGAAGGCTTTCTCCGCGTCTAAGCTTAGTGCTATGCCACGGAGCCCGTTGGTATTGATGAAATCAATAATATCTATTATCCTTCTGGTATTATCGGCCGCTTGTCTATCCCTAATAAATCCAACCTGGTCTGGGTGAATAAGCCTTGGCAGGATCGCACTCAATCTGTTAGCCAGTAGTTTAGAATAAATTTTGATGTCTGAGTTGATTAATGATATCGGCCTGTAACTTTGGCAATTTGTGGGATCTTTGTCCTTCTTATGTATTAAAGATATCGACGCCTGGAGCATGTGGGCCGCGAAGGGTTCCCCCGACAATACCCCATTGAACATTTTGAGCATGTGCGGCGCTAAAATCCCTACAAATTTTTTATAGTATAAATTGGAAAATCCATCTGGGCCTGGGGCCTTGGAGGGTTTTAGGTTCTTAATAACCCCTACCAACTCCTCTAATGAAAAGTCCCTCTGGATAGCCTCGTGCTCCAATCTGCTCAGCCTAGGGAGATCCGCCTCTCTCAGGAAAGACTGGAGTGCGGCGCTAGTTTTTGTGCTATGTGCAACCTTCTCCCCGTTATATAACTGCTCATAAAAAAGTCTAAACTCTTCCACTATTCGTTTAGGGTTGGAGGACATATCTCCTGTTTTGGTCTTGATTGCCTGGATGTTATAGTTTGGCTGCTTATTGCGGATCCGGTTAGCTAGCATGGTGTCCGGCTTGTTGGCTTTTTCAAAAAATTTCCTCTTTGTCCAACTCATGTCCCTCTCGGCCCGGGAAGTAAGGAGGAGGTTAAGTTCAATCCTTACATCTTTCAACTCCTTTAAGATATCCCCTCCACCTGATCGGCTATGGAGTATGGAGAGCTCATGTAGCCTCTTATATAGTTGGGTCAATTTGGCCTCCCTTAGTTTCTTTCGTCTTGCTGCAAGACTGATCAATGTTCCCCTCAGCGTGGCTTTGTGGGCTTCCCATAACGTTATTTGAGAATCCACTGTACCCATGTTCAGTGAGAAAAACTGTCTGATCTCATCTTTAATTGTCTGCTCAATTTCTGGGATCTTAATCAGGGATTCATTTAGTTTCCAATTTGCTCCGGGACTAATTGGTCTAATTTGTGTGCATCGTAGCTCTATTGATGCATGGTCCGACCATGTAATGTCATGAATTATAGTGTCGGATATTTGGGGGACCATTCTGCCCGAGACAAAGAAGTGGTCGATCCTACTATAACTGTCGTGGGGGTGTGAGTAAAACGAGTAACTACGTTCGCCGGGATGCTGCTCCCTCCAGATGTCAACCAGACAACCTCTCCGTAGTCCTTCCAGCAGTGCTGTGACTCCTGCCTGTCTGTCTCGCTCTTGTCTAGGGGATCTATCAATGCGGGGGTCCAGAACTTTGTTAAAGTCTCCCGCTACTATAACGTTTCCGACTGCCCATCTTTGAAGTTTGAGGAAAAATGCGTCAAAGAACTGCGGGTCACGCTCACATGGGGCGTAAACGCATGCTAGGGTCACCCTGCAATGCTGCAGAAGACCCACTATAATGAGATATCGACCCTCTGGGTCACGCTTTATTCGTTCAACCTCAAACGGGACTCGGTTGTGAAATAGTATAGCGACCCCTTTTTTCTTTTCTTTAGCTGAAGCTAGGTAAAATCGTCTGAAGTTTTTGTCTATGAACCCTGGATTTTTACTTGAACTATAGTGTGTCTCTTGAAGGAAGAGAACATCCGCTTTCCGGCGTTTAAATTCTGCGAAGGCGATTCTACGCTTTTGTGGCGAATTAAAGCCCTTAACATTTTGTGATATAAACGTCAGTGCCATGGGTGTGTGTATATGAAGTCTAGGTCTGTAGCAGAAGGAAATAACCTACCCGGGCCTCGTGTCTGCGGGTACCGCCGGTGACGGCTGAGTTGAATCCATCTTGTCTTTGCCTTTGCTTTTCCTCTGGGGAGGTCTGAAGGTGGGGGGGGGAGACAACGGGGGGGGAAACAAAAAACACAGAACCACACAACATTCACACATAAAACCAAATTGATCCTAAACGACCTATGGTTTTCTGCCTGGGAATAGCAGTCACGCCTTGGACTCTCCCTCCCTCCTTTCCAGGCTCGTGGGGGGTAGTTCTCCCCACGCCTTCCCAGGTCTTTGACTGAGCCGCGGTGTAGGACCGCAGCCCCGTCAGAAAGGCACATGCCAACAGGCGGGGACAAGGGCCTCCATCTGCCCCCCCGCCGGCGATGCAACAGTATCTGCATAATCAGTAAGCTAACTATAGTGTTAGCCAAAACTTAACCCATACTTAACCATTGAGTAATCCCTTGTTAACGCAGCTGTATAGTTAACTGCCCTATACTGCCTAAAGTGACACTCACTTGCTACCCCCTTGACTGTGTAAAGGTGTCAGCCTGAACTGCAGTTGACCCTGTCTCTCTTTCCAGTTTCAATATCTAACAGTCTATTTATATATTTAACCATATATGACATTTTTTTAAACTTTTCGAACAGCTCCCCGAGCCCCCCCCCCCCCCCCGACCGGAGCGCACTCCGCGCACCGGCAAGAATCCGGCAGCCCCCCGCCCCCCCCCTCTTATCTAAAGAGCTGCCGAGCTTAAACCCGGCCATAAGACCTCAGCCAGCCACGTTGTTATGTCCCTGCAGGGGTCTTGTCCCATTCTCCAGCTTCTTCGCGGGGGAGTGCGCGTACCCCCTAAGAGCCTTCTCCGTCGCCTTCCATGGCTGTCCATGGGACTCATCCGCTTCCGCGGCTGTCACTTCCGGGTCGTCTATGGACCGGGCGGGTCCGCCTCCTGACGTCATCGCGGCAGCGTCCTCATATCCGCCCGTGAGCAGCAGAGAGGGAAGGCGTGTCCTGCAGGTGGAGCCGAGCAGAGCTCCCAGACTTCGCGCCAAAACCACTCCTCCATTGCTCCTTCGCGCTTCTTCATCACCCTGACCCTCGTGTGTTGCTGGTCCACCATCTTGGTGAGTGGAAATGCTTATCTGTTTTTTTTTTTTTTTTTCCCCTCTTTTGTCCTGTGGCGGATCCAGCTTTTGTTAAGCTGATCGGGTCATCGGGTGCCCCGCAGGCGGGATGGGGGGGGGACGGAGCCGAGCCGAGGGGCAGGGGGGGGGGGAAGGGGAACCGGAGGCGGCAGAGGGAAGCCATTCAACGTGGCCCTCCCCTCCTCACCCCCACCTTCAATGGCCAACAGGGGGGCAGGCCAGGGCCCGGGGCAGGCAACACCCTGCAACTGTGATTATTGTCCTGAACCTCAGACTGGTCTCGACGGACCTGCTTTGTCTCTCCGCTGTCCGCTTGCTGCTCCCACCTTCTTCCACTCAGCGGGACGGGGAGGGTATGTCTCTGGTGCCACTGGCAGCTGCAGCGTGTCCGGGAGCCCCAACCTCTTCAGGAACTCTGGCCCATCAGCTAGATATTTTAGTGCCTGGGTCCGGCCGTTCTGCACTACGACCAGCGCGAAGGGGAAGGCCCACCTGTATCTGATCTCCTTGTCTCGGAGGAGTTTTGTGATGGGTTGGAGGGCCCTCCTTCGCGCCAGTGTGACTGGGGAAATGTCCTGAAAGATGGCCATTTCTATCCCCTCGAATGGCACCAGTGGGGTAGCCCTGGTCAGACGGCAGATTTCCTCCTTGGTGGTGAAATGATGCAGGCGGAGTATGATATCTCTGGGAGGGTTATTGGGCAATGGGCGGCCTCGCAGTGCGCGGTGACACCGGTCCATAACTAATTCGGCCTCAGATTTCCCTGGCATTATAGATGTCATCCACCTGTTAATCAGCCGCTCAGGGTCTAGGATTTCCTCCGGTATGCCCCTGACCCGAAGGTTGTTCCGCCTGTCCCGGTTTTCGCTGTCTTCGTGGCGTTCCTCCAGCTCGGCCACCCTCCGTTCCAGCCTAGCAATTTGGGCTCCCATCTCTCCTTGGCACTTGGAGGTCTCCTCCACCCTCTCCTCCAGTGCGCTCGTGCGGTTACCGATGCCCAGTATGTCCTTTCTCAGCTGGTCCACCTCCCCTCGGAAGAAGGTCTTTAAGTCGGAGAGTAACTGTGCAATCTCCTGTTTGAGGGAACCCGTGGGCTCCTCCGTAGTCATCTCTAACTCCGGTGCGGAGTCAGATTCAGATGCCGCCATATTAGCCGTCTCTCTGGGCTTTTTTGCGCCGGTGAAGTAGGTGCGCACATCTACCTTCTGCTTAGGCTTTTTGCGAGTCGCTGCCATCCTTTTGTGTCCAGCGCTGTTAGCTGAGTCAGGGGTGATATTTTATTTTGAGTTTTATTGGGTTTTTATCACTGTATCGTGCTAAATATCGCCGGCGGGAAACGGAGCACCCAGATCAAGCCTCCATCTCCGATCCCGTCGCGCATGCGCCCCCCGTCAAACCATTTTTTATTGCAACACAGCTCGAATCCTGCAAGCTTTTCATTTAAAGCTATCGAACAAGTTTTGCCCCATTGGAGGGGGGGCAATAGAGATTTAAATTGAATAAAAAGGGAATCATTTTGGATGTTCGAGCTCAAAACCATTCACCCTCAGGGTTTAAACATAGAGTTCGATATCAAACCCTTTCTGTGACCCTAACCTGTTTTTCTTCTTTCTTAATAGATTTGCTGCTATAATACCAATACTAAGTTAGCTGCATTAGCCTAGTTCATTTAAGGGTTAATTGCACATCTTGCTGTAAATAGCTAGTTTATCTATTTTTATCTATTTTTATACTATGTTCATACTATTTGATATTTTAAATATATACATGTTATAATGTTTGAATTAATATTATGTGTCATTTTGGAAGACTCACATATGTTTGATGTGAGTCTTTAACTTATGTGAACCAATTAAATCTTTTATCACCACGCAATCAGATTACCACGAAATTAGCATACTTAATGTATAGCCAATGGAACTCTAGCGTAGCGTATAAATAGCCTCTCAGCACTTGTCAGATTACACTCCTGATGAAACCGCAATACGGAGAAACGCGTAGAGTGATGCTGATGAGTGAGGATCACTACAGGATCGGAGTCCCCCAGAGCAGATGACGTCACTTCCGGTTTCCGGTTTGGGTGAGACGCACCGGTGACACGCACGCCGAGGCGGAGGGGGGACTGAGACAGCTTCATTGCGCACAAGATCCGATCTGTGTGATCTAAACGCTTGTTTTGTTTTAACACATTGTGAGTGCATTGTATTATCACTTACCTTTTTAATAGAATTTTATACAGTCTGCACTATGTCCGTTTCTATGTTATTTACCTAAGGTCTTCAGCACTTATAAATTCATTCAGACCTACCCACAATCTGGTCAGATGGGCTGTCCCTGAAAAGATACCTTTATGGGAACATCACTCACCATACACTTGTGAGTACCTAGCACACTGCACCTTGAATATTTATTCACAATATTACCACAATATTGCACCATCAGAAAATTTCTTCTGTTTTACATGGTTTTGCGCTTCCCGATGATCTTCACTCATATATGTCAACGGGATCGAGAGAACGACCCCCCACTGGGTTAAGCAGCATCCATATACGTTTGTATTAGTATCATTTTATTATTAATTTGTACACTTGTTTATATATAGATATAATGTATGAGCGCCACTTTTGATATATTTTCTTTTCACATTCTGAATACATGCCTTAAACTTTCCTTAAACTAGCCCCAGCATTTCTGCATTGATTAATGGCCTATCAGATTAACAGCGGGGGTCCCTGGCAGTCCCATTCAAACTGAATTGGACTGCCAGGGATCCCTGCTGTGTTAATCCTATGGGTCGTTAGTCAATGCAGAAATGCCTTAAACGTGCCTCAAACTAGCCCAGAACATACCCAGCACATACCCAGAATGTAACCCGGCTAGTTTACAGCAAATGTTAGAATAAACGTTGCCTCTACTGTATATTGCTATATATATTGCTATATGATATATATATATTGCTCTACATGCATATACTGTATTGTAGTGTACATTATGCTGCATACAGATATACACAGCTCTGCATATGGACCTCAGTAAGTGCTTTGTGTATAACTATATATTGCCCTGAATATAGACAACAAACATGACTCTGCATATACAGTAGATAACACATACCTTCACATATAGTTACAAATGTCTCTATATATTGCACTGACTACAGGTATAGATTGCTGTAAATGTACAGTACAGTATATGCACATTGCCCTCAATACAGATACATGTTGCTCTATATGTACTGTAGGCATTAGTGATTTGCATCTAGATATACATTTCTAATCCACCAGACATTGAAGAGGTTAAGGGAGACCCACCCCTCTCAGAGTCTTTGGGTATATTTAGCATTCCTCTCACACACAAGTCTCCATCAAAATCGTCCTTGTTACACCCATCCTCCACTCTCTCTCCTCCCACCCAATACCTGCTAATGGGATTGCTTGTCACTTTCCACCTCTGCTGACAGATTCCAGCTGGTCATCGGATTAGGGAGGGATGACATAAGAGGACGGAATAATTAGAACACCAATAGCATCTGGCTTTTACAGAGCTAAGTGCCCAATGAGCATCTTAGTGCTGTGAACACTGCACCCTTGAAGTGCACAAACCTTGTTGTGTCTCTGAGCAAGAGACTCTATAACCCTCTGGCATTAAAAGTTAGGCTGTGAGCTCTTTAGGGCAGGTACTCGTGGATGCCCAATTCTTTTTATAGCAATGCAAACACTTTCCTATCTATCTATCTATCTATCTACCTATCTATCTATATGTAGCACTGTTTCCCCCACCCTCTGGGAGATCCACTCTATTGCTACTGTGTGGTGCTGAGGCATACCTGTAGGTTCAGGAGAGCTGAGCTGATCTGCGATGATATGGAGATCAGGACAGGCTTTTGGATGTCATCTGTAGTTCTTTATCTGTGGTGTTCAGCGTCTCCAGCTTCAGGGGGCTCTGATAATATCAGAGACAGTCCTCTCTGAAACACATTTTCCATACACCACATGCACTGACTCAATCCAGGCTGGTGTATAATTACCAAAGGGCTTTATTCAGCAGTCACTGCATCAGATCTTTACAGCAGTGCAAGGGTTCAGAGGGTTTCTACCTCTGGATGGTGCTTGACCCTGATAGTATAGGGTCATCTTCCTTGGTCAGGTGTTCCCTCAGCCACAAGGCTGAGGGTGAGCACGCTCATCCTGCTATGAGAGAGACTCACAGCTCTCTGCTTCCTCTCTCCTCCGGAGTAGGAACAGGACTGAACTAAATTTGCATTCCCTCCTAGGAGGAACAAGAAAGGGCGGGCTCATGGTCTATACCTATACAAGATAGGATTACACAGTCCATGAGTCACCACCTTACTTCTGTCACTCATACGAGGGGCATGACGGAGGTCAACAAGTCCACAGATTAACCCTTTACAGCCTGCAGCTAACATGACTTACATGACTTACATAACAGGGTGGGGAAAGATAGGCAGAAAATACATACCCTGTTACATATATATGTGTGTATATATGTGGTGGTGAAGGGGTTAACCAGGCCAATAATAAAGGCCTCAGGCCCGGCTGGTTACCCCTAAACCATGTTGGGGATGAAGGGGTTAATTGTTGGTCACCACAATGCCATGTTTCCCCTATACATTAACTGTACTGTCCCCATTTTGCAGCTCAGAAATTAGCTGCAGTCCTATGAATGTATGTAGAATGTGCAAATTGTTTTCGCAACACAAGGGTGAGCTTCTAGCGCTGAATCAAGCGTCAATTGAATGTGTGGCTGTGGTAAGCGGTTACATTGAAGTTCTGCAGTACTTCCTAAACCGCAGTCTCTTCAGAGAAAGGCTTAACCACAAAGTTAAGTGGATAAGTGGCCTGCGGTCTAGTTGAAGTGACCGGAATGCAACGATGTATCCTACGGTCTCGTTATTAAGGTCAATTGCTGTAATGCTTTTGCTGTTACCGAGCCCGGCAAGCAGTGATACATTGTATGCCATGAGTCAAGCTGCAAACCACATCACAGAGCTTATTCAATTAAGTAGCTAACTCTGGTTAGGAAGAAGTTGGTATACAGTTAGTGGATATTGTAACATTCACATACATATTGTTTTTATATCACCCACACATACAGAAAGTACATATGAAAATAAAATGTTTCTGTATGTTTTAAAATGTAAAGGCAGGAACCATTTCCTGCCAGCCCGGCAATGAATACATTAACATGTCAATGTGTTAACGGTGGATGAGCTGAGGGATTTTTCCTCTCTGTACTTCAAAGGGCACCCTGTTAAGTTGGTGCCCCAGTGCCTAGAGAAGTTTGGAGTTAAAAAGCCTCAGAGACCCGAGGTGTTAGGGTAGCCGGGATATTGTCAAGTACCAGATGCCGGTGCAAAGTATGGGCTGTTAACACTTAGTAGCGAAACCCCAGACTTGCTGTCACCAGGTAAGGGGTTGGGCCCGATATGCTAAGCAGCTTAGGTGTCACCTTAGCGCATGCTCTTAGCAGACCTGGAAGCAACTTCTGCCCTCTTTCTAAGCCACTGGCAAGTCTGGGATAGGTGGGAAAATTTGTTCCAACAGAAGGATTGGTTGGGTATGCTAGAGATAGGACCAAAAACCCTATAAAAATGCCTGCAGCCCAGTCCTAGGGAGATTAACTGAAGATTCATCTGATTCAGCTAAGATCCGTCCAAGTACAGCGTCAGCGGTTCCGGAGTATGAGGGGTTAACTACATCATAACAAAGATTCGCACCCCTCTTCCAGAATTCGTTTGAGCTACAGCAGAGACTGCGACTATTCTAACACAAACCAGTGGCAATCGCCAAAAAGACCCAGGTACACCCAGGTACATGCTGGGTACATGCCTTAAACTTGCCTTTAACTAGCCCTAGCATTTCTGCATTGATTAATGGCCCATCAGATTAAAAGCGGGGGTCCCTGGCAGTCCCATTCAAGCTGAATGGGACTGCCAGGGACCCCTGCTATGTTAATCCTATGGGTCATTAGTCAATGCAGAAATGCCTTATACTTGCCTTAAACTAGCCAGGTTACACCCAGCACATACCCAGAATGTAACCGGGCTAGTTTAAGGCAAGCTTTAGAATAGTCGTGGTCTCGTCTGTAAGGATTCCCGAACGAATCCTGTAAGGACTAAATGAAAGGATTCCCTCCGGCAGAGATACAGGGGTGGCAACTTGTGCCCCTAGCCGAGGACTGTTGCATGGCTCAAACCGCGCACCCACTTGCATGCATGCAGGGGTGCCCAGAGACTTTGTTTTCAAGTCGTTCATTCCGTGGACACTTTATTTTGTTTCCCCATCCCAGTAAGTGTTTTTTTTTTTTTTTTAACTTACATTTTTTATTGAGCATTTTTTATACATACAAAATAAGGTAAACAAAACATACAACACAAATAGGGGGGATACAATAATACAAATAAACTGGTTGTGAAACAATAAATGAGAGGGAGATCAGGGAGGGGGGAAGGGGTAGCATTTGTAACAATATAGCACTGTACACAACAATTTAAATACCACATGTATCACTCTGTTCCAAGTATTCTAATCTATATATGGGGATATACCTGCATGGCGGAACCAAGGAGCCCAAATCTCAGAGAATTGCGAGGTAGAGCCGTTCAGGTAGGCTGAGAGTTTTTCCATATAGACTATATGCCAAATTTTGTTATTTATTTGGTTTAAGGATGGGGGGGCAGGTAGTTTCCAATTTTTGGCAATTGTACACCGTGTAGCGTTTAAAATTTGGGATATTACTTTAGCTTTTTTTTTGAGATATTGGCCATTGGTTTTCCTAGCAATATATATACTGGGTCGTGTGGGACAGTGATTTCTAGAATCTTGTGTATTAAGGTGAACACTTCTGTCCATATTTGTTGGATTTGGGGACATGACCAGAATATATGCAGTATATTCCCCACTTCACCACAGCCACACCAGCACAGAGGGGAAAAACCTGGAAGAAAAGAGTGCAACCTGGCAGGAGTCATATAGCATCTGAATATTAACTTGTAAATATTCTCCTTAATCACAACGCACAATGAATTTTTGGAAGCAGCTTCCCAGATGTCTTTCCAGATTTCGAGATCTATACAGACGTTAAGATCCTTTTCCCAGGATACCATATAGTTATTGGGGGTTTGGTTGCTCTTGATAGAGGATAAACTCTGATATATTCTGGAGATAATGCCCTTTGTGTGGGGCTGGTGTAGACACCAGCCCTCATACAAAGTTAAAGCATGGGATTGACTTGGTTTGTAGACTGATTGAATATAATGCCTAACCTGTAGAAATCTGAAGAATTCGGAAGAGGGGATATCATGGTTTGTTTGTAGCGAAGCGAATGGGGGGACTTTCCCTTGACTGTCAGTAAGTGTTTATTAACTGTAATTGTGAAGAATTGTGTGTTTGTCTTAAAAGGAAAAAAATTAACATTTATTTTGCCCGCCTTGTTGTGCTCAATCCAGAATCCCGGTATTAATGTGTTGATGAGACCTGGTATACCATGACAATATATATATATATATATATATATATATATATATATATATATATATATATATATATATATATATATATCAAATGACAGGGGGTGCCCAGTGCTACATCCAAATGTCAAAACATACATGGTAATAATTACAAGAAATAATGCTTCAGTACTAATAATAATGCTAATACTAATACTAATAAAATATGTTTTTTTTAGTTAGATATTTTGGCCAAAGCATCATAAGCTTGCACACCAAATCATAAAGGTAAACCATAATAAGTGCAAGTCCTACACTACACTGCATACTTTTCCCATTACCTCTGTATGAGGGGGAAGAATCATAATAGATTCCTTACCTGCAGCAAAATGAGAAGATCCACCATTAAAAAGGGGAAGGTGACGTGAGCTCTGGGGGAGGTGCCACAACCTCCATACAACTGTTACCAGTCAGAAATAAATTAGCACACACAATCCCAGCAAGCTCAAACACCTACAGCCACCTAATCTTGACTATATGTAATGTCACATAGAGTGCCACTGGGCTGTGGCAGGTGAATAACGATGCTGTGATTTGTTCGAATAATTACCGCTGCATCTGTATATATATATATACAGTGGTCGACAAATCACCAAAAAATGTATTCGCCGAACAAAAAATCTACTCGCCACCTAGTACCACACGTGTGCTGCTTGGGCCAATAGGAGCCACGATGTTAAATCCACTCGCCCGGGGCGGGCAAATGTATAGATTTGTCGAACACTGTATATATATATATATATATATATATATATATATATATATATATATACTGCTGCGCCCGAGTTTATTCGAGCATTTGCCCGGTCTCCGCCGCAGCAGTAACCTGGCGCGCGCCGCAGGGTGCCGGGCGCGCGCCGAAGCCGCGGAGGAGCGCCCTCCGATCGGGGCTTTCTCCTCCCCGCTGCCGGGTCCGCCGGGTCCCCCGGAACCCCCTGCCGCCGTCCCCCACATCGCGGGACACCAGGGCTCCCTCGGGGAGCCCTGGACGCGCGTGCAGGGGGCGCAGGCTCCCGATGACGCGTGACCCGCGCGTCACCGCACGCCGAGGGAGTGGGGCTAGCAAGCTGGGACATGTCCCGGCTTGCGGTACTAGCCCTACTCGAATTAAACGTGTCGCCAGTGTATATATATATATATATGGCAAGTAAAAAACAAACTCGCTTAGGAGCACTCAGGTATACCGTATAGAAAATAACAATTTATTGATTGACACAAAGGGAAATAGATAACAGTACAAAAATATTAAAAAATAGGCTAGGACCCCTGACACGAATACTACCCAAAAGAAACACTGTTGCATGAAATAGGGATAAACTATCAATATAAACCCTAATGCCTAGTATAGACAAAAATTGTGAGAATCACTTAGATATGCAACAAACTCTTAGACAGGCTATTTCAAATTCCAAGTAAATGAGACATGCATCTGATGTAATACGTCCCCAAGGACAAAGAGTGATTAGCTAGTATATACTATACTTCCTCATCAAGCATAAATTCCGCCTCTTAAAAGCAGATGTATAATCCAAACCCACAGCAATTGAGTCTCTGTGGGAAAATGGTTGCTGTGCTCTGAGGGTCACTCTGTACAAATAATTAAATAACACACATGTAACATGAAAGAGTATGTGCTCTCAAGAAAAAGAGTGCAAAGTGAATAGCCTGTGTATTGCACACATGAATATCAAAAGCGTTCAAAGTCCAGAAAGATAATCACAGCAGCGTTAGGTAGCATAGTTACGTACAAAACGAAAAAGAAAACAGCGCAAAAAAACCTCATGGTGTAGTATATTAAAAATCAATTTATAAAGTAAAAGGTGATTATTGCACGTACATCAATTAAGACATAAAACAGCATAACATGTTAGGGACATGTTACCACTCGGCGGGAACAGTAGGGCACGAACAGGTGTATAACAGGAACGTCCTTCCTCTGATCACTGGTGTACAGAATCGGAAAGCTCAACTCTGCTTGAGAAGCCTTCCTGTATCAGCCGTCAGTTCAGAGGGGGTGATCTCCTGATCAGTTCCGGGTTATTCCGCGGCGCTTATGATGTCATCAAGTGGCGTCCCTCTGCCGGTCGCGTCTCTCCACACTGGATAGTATCGAGTGAAAGTCCCGAACAAAGTTCATGCAGTAAATTAAAGCCGCAATGGGAATCAAATAAGAAAATAAAGGAACGCGCCCTCTCCTACGCGTTTCGTATCGACTGCATAATCCAGGGGTCCTGCCTAGCACCCCCACTCCTACGCGTTTCGTCATGCATCTTATGAGAATGTTGAAGGAACGTATCAGTATTCATTGATGCGCAATCTGGAAGGCACTACTGGGTGCTGAAGATGACGCTGATTTAAAACACCAACCGGTGGCGCGACACTTCAGGAAACACAAACACAGTTTAGCAACTAAGATGCATGCCCATCATACAGGCTCGTGCCCCTACGAGGGGTGGCGACAGGAATAAGCTACTATTACAGCTGGAAGCTAAAGCTATCTTTGATCTAAGTACAATGACCCCAAAAGGGCTTAACAAGGACTTTAAGCTAAGTTGTTTTCTTTAGGTCAGATCCTGATGATACCTATGGACATGTGCATGTGTGGACTAATCACATTAATTTCACTGATGTGCTTCATGATATAATATCCTCTGTTGTTCTCCTTTGCTTAGAAGTCTACGCATATTTATTCATTTACCTATTTGTTTACATGCAGGTTCTACTTATTGTGGTATTCCCATATGCACTTATGGTTCACATGACAGAGTCTGGCTCTGTCCTCTAGTAATGTCAGTACATTCATTCCATCACGATCCCCACCACCCCCCCCCTCCCCACACTCCCCCACACTCCCCCACACCTATATGTCCCTGTTTTTATTATGTTTCACTTATGTATGGCACAGCCTGCTTTATTTCTTTAGATACCCTCTCCCTGCTGCCCCTGACATATCAATCAGAGTTCAGACCCGCTGTAGAACATGCGCGGCAGGGCACAT
This sequence comes from Ascaphus truei, assembly GCF_040206685.1. Lineage (NCBI taxonomy): Eukaryota > Metazoa > Chordata > Amphibia > Anura > Ascaphidae > Ascaphus > Ascaphus truei. The sequence goes on along the minus strand of NC_134487.1, from coordinate 195,511,632 downwards.
TGGTATCCATGACAATCATGGGAAGCCTCCGCAATGAGCATGCGCAGGTTGCGATCGGTTACACTGACGAGGGGATACGAGGTAAGCAGCAGCCCCTACATGCTGATACACTCCCTAATGCATTGGCACACGTCCCCCGTGACAGGGGAGTAACTTAGTTTTGATCAGACCTCTGCTAGCGCAGCAATCATGGCGGGGGTAGCATTTGCATAGAGATGGACACTGCGCTTAGATGAGCATGCGCAGATAGCCACAGGCAGTCCCTCCGTCAACCTGCCATATACAGAGGGGTTGCTATGGATGCAATACACAGCTGGGTGATCAGTTAAGCAGTATGGAGGTATCTTATGTAAGCTTAATCAACACATGACGTCAGAGTTGCAGGTTTCTTGTGTTATTTTAATTGAGTGATGGTGATTGGTTAATTGATTCTGTGTTTGATGTATATATATGTGGTGAACTTTGTCATTCTCCCTTTGTATCCCCCTGAGGAAGGTCCCATTCTGTAGGACAGAAACGTTGGGTTTCTGGATGTATTTTTGCTATCACTACTACACATTGATTTTCAACATTGAGTGCTGTCTCTTGTTTACCAGTCCTCGGAACGGTAACGTATAACTACATTCTTTATATGGGACGTGCACCTGTGGCTTACCAGCACCTATTGGAGTGCCAACTGTCTTATCTGACATATATATATATATATATATATATATATACAGATGCAGCAGCAATTATTCAAACAAATCACGGCACCGTTTTCATGCGCCCTGCTTTATTCCATGCAGCATTAATGCCGCCAATCGCCCCAGGCACACGTGTTTATCGTGGTTGCTTTGTTTGAATTTCATGGATTATGTGCAATTAAATGCAATGAAATGAATGAATTGTAATGTGTACAATACTGTGCTACTGTACTACTGTGTCAATTTCAGGTGTTTAAAAGCCAGATGTAAGGAATCGGGGAGCGCGACCCTGCGGCGCACTCCCTCCTTACCTGATGTCTCGCGCAACCCCGCTGTCCTTACAGTGCGCTCGGGCTCCTGCAGGAGCATTTTTGACGTCGTGGAGTCTGGCTCCGCCCCCCGCTTGTGACGTGCCTCAACGTCGTGTGGCGCATACACGTGACGTGTGTGCACCGCTTCCAAGCTGCGTGTCAACTGTCTTCATTATGTCCACCTGTCTCCTGTGTCTCTCCTCCTATCTGTGCCTCCGCAGAGGCCGTGCCTCTACTCCGCCCCCCTCTCTCATTGGTCATGCTCTCCCATACATATCTCTTTGTTGGAATCAATTTTTACAAGGGGCACTTGGTGCTAAGCAACTCTTCAGATTTTTTGATTTCCTAAAAATCACCGCTGGTATTTCTGGGACTGCATTTTTTAACACTTGGTCACTTTTGACAATATGCCAATGCCTCCTCAGTATTTGTTTTATTTTTAATGCATACTTATTATAGCTGGTGATGAAACATTGATTCCAACAAAGAGAACTGGTTAAATCCAGTAAAGGGCTTTTTTGACTGCTTTGCTTGTAAAGCATGTAAGAACAATTCAGACGAAAAGATGCAATTCAAATCCAATATAACAGGAGACATTTTCAGTATCAAGAGCCACCTAATGTGTATGACGGACCATGTTGTGTATCTATTAGTGTCCTTGTGGTCTACAATACATAGGTAAGACCACAAGGCCTCTAAAGATTAGGGTTCTTGAGCACCTAGGGAATATCAAACACAAATTGACCACACATAGTGTGTCGAGACACTTTGAGCTGTTTCATCAATCGGATACAACCGGTTCACATACAAAGGGATCAAGCATGTGGAGAAAAATTGGAGAGGAGATAGCAGAGATGTGGATCTGACTAGAAAAGAGACTTTTTGGATCCACAAGATGAAGACTTTGATCCCACAAGGGATGAACTCCTATATAAATTTGGAAGTGTTTCTGGTGTACTTGGATATAGGGGGACTTTCTATTTCCAATGTGTGAACATACAGGGTGTGTCTTTATGGTGCTTTTGGATAAAGGGACCAGATCTGATGTTGCATTCCTCCAGATTTAATTGATATGTTTTACTTATATTTTAAAATGAGTTTAAGACCATTTTTATTTTTGATATAACCCATGGATGTCAATGTTTTTGGCTCTAACACTAGATCTTTTTTTTTTAACAACATCTTAGCACTAGCACGGATGTTTGCAATAAGGATTTGTGCTCTTTTTAGAATCATTACTTTTAAAACCCAGTCGCATTTAATATTGGACTGTTTACTAATTGTTTTTTCTTTGTTTTTCATGTCTCCTTATGTCAACGGTCATCCTATACTTGATGGATCTTGAACCACTTCATATAATTAAAAATGATGGGCTTAGATAAGAACAGTGTATTATTTGATTTAGTCTGTCCCTAAACTTTTACTGTGTCTTTTTAATTAGGTTACTCTGACTATAGGTTGTGTTTAGATTCTGTTGACATGTTTTATATATCTGTGTAGTATCCTGTATACTTAACTTGTATTGTAATAAGATTGGGGCAGCTGTCACTTCATTAGAGATATGCTCTCCCTTTTTAGATGTATGAAATATACTCATGTGGAATGAGAATATAGAATTTTAATATCGTTCTAATTGCTATGTGTCTAAATTGTTCTGATTAATGCTTGTTATTAATATATATCCCCTGTAATATCTGCAATGTGTTCTTGCAATATCTAGAAACCACATCATGAAAGATTGCGGCTTCAAGATTATGGTTATGTTTAATATTGAGACATCAGGTTGTTTTATTGTTCACTCTGAACTATCATTAGGAGGGCTTTTGCTTGTATGTATGTTTTCCCTGTAACAGGGTTAACATAAGTTGCCCAGGTCAGGAACTCCCTGATTCATTGTGAGCTGTAGTATACGCTATATGATTGGTGTATTTCTGTCATCAGAGATATGGGCATTTGTTGAGCTTGCTGACCAGGCAACCAATGGGATTAATGTGTTAGCTATTTCAGGGCTAGCAGTTATAGGGTGAGTTAGGATTCCTGACGAAGCTATCTGGCATAGTGAAACGCGTAGAATCCAGGAGGAGCGGCAGAGGTACACTGAGAGGGGACCCGGAAGAGTCGAGTTGCTATGTCCTGCGGCCGCAATAGGAAGCAGCACCCGCTCATCACGTGTGTCCCATCGGCGCAGATCCGTTTGAGAGAGAGGAGGTGGTGAGAACGTTGCCGCTTCAAGATTATTTTAAATTGCCTATTTTTTTACCTATACCATGTGAGTGTGAATTTGTGATATCCGTATGATTATTACATTTGTTGGATGCAGTCTGCGCTACGGTGTTTCCCCTATCTTCTACTCCAGCACACCCATACAGCCTATCAACCGAGGGTTAACCTGTCACCAGCAAGACCCGTTTCTGCAGACTTCATCTACAGTATATGTGTGACATGCCTTATTTTCTCACACGTACAGTATGTGAGTAGAACCATTGAAGTCTTTCTGGACATGAATAGTGGCTATTAAGGCAGTATTAAACTATTTTCTGTTTTATTTTTTCTCTTTACATATGGTGTTTCCGGCTTCCTCATCCTGCATGCCCACTGTATCTTAAGGAAAGGAAGTTATTTCCATTCTTGAAGGTTGAGTAGGATCACACATTGTCTGTAGAGTGGTATTACAATTATATATTTTTACCATTGTGTTGTAATCTATGTTTTTTTCACAGTACTGTAACTACTCTATGCACTTAGAGTTTCTCTCTCTCTCTCTCTCTGTAGATTTACTCTGTACTACCACAAGGGGTCAGCACTGTCTTTATATATATTTTTTTTGTCTGGGTCCTTAGTGATTTTTCTCCACTGCCTGTTCTCCTAAGGCCTCGGATATAGTAAGTGCTTAGGTGCTGCTGCTCGCTCTCGCTTGCTGACGCTCGCGCTACCAGGAGCTTTTTGCTGTCCTGACAGAGGAGACAGCAAGAGCGCTTGGGAGGTGGGTATCACTGTGTGTGTGTCACTTGGTAGCTGTCAGTGTGTGTGTGTGTCAATTTGAAGTGGTCTGTGTGTTTGTGTGTCACTGGTGAACCTGTGTGTGTGTGTGTGTGTGTGTGTGTGTGTGTGTGTGTGTGTGTGTGTGTGTGTGTGTGTGTGTGTGTGTGTGTATTATATAATATATATTTTAATATTTTAAAAATTAAAACAAAAAAGACCTGTTGTGAGAATAAATTATTTATTAACATTGTGCAACTTTGATAAATATATTCACACACACACACACACGCGCACACAGACGCACAGACGCACATGCACACACGCACCTTCATTTCTGGGTGTTTGGTGCTATGCTGTACGTACATACAATCCTTCCGGTCCCCACCTGACCCTGCCCGGTGTCTCCGGTTCCCCTCCTCACCCCCCCCCCCCGTCTCCGGTTCCCCTCCTCATACCTCCCCCCCTCCCTCCACCCCCCCTCCCTCTCCCCCCACCCCCTCCCTCTCCCCCCACCCCCTCCCTCCCTCCGCCCCCCTCTCACTCCCTTCGCCCCCCTCTCTCCCTTCTGCCCCCCTCTCTCTCCCTTCTGCCCCCTCTCTCTCCCTTCTGCCCCCCCTCTCTCTCCCTTTTGCCCCCCTCTCTCTCCCTTCTGCCCCCTCTCTCTCTCTCCCTTCTGCCCCCCCTCTCTCCCTTCTGCCCCCCCTCTCTCTCCCTTCTGCCCCCCCCTCTCTCTCACTTCTGCCCCCCCTCTCTCTCCCTTCTGCCCCCTCTCTCTCCCTTCTGCCCCCCCTCTCTCCCTTCTTCCCCCCTCTCTCCCTTCTGCCCCCTCTCTTTCCCTTCTGCCCCCCCTCTCTCTCCCTTCTGCCCCCTCTCTCTCCCTTCTGCCCCCTCTCTCCCTTCTGCCCCCATCTCTCTCCCTTCTGCCCCCCCTCTCTCCCTTCTGCTCCCCCTCTCTCCCTTCTGCCCCCCCCTCTCTCCCTTCTGCCTCCTCTCTCTCCCCCCACCCCTTCTCCCCCCACCACACCACTCTGTTTGCCCCCCCCCCACCACCAGCCTGTTTTTCACACCCACCCCCCTGCACCAGCACCAGCCCCAGCCCGTTTTCACACCCACCCCCCTGCACCAGCACCAGCCCCAGCCCGTTTTTCAAACCCACCCCCTGCACCAGCCCCAGCCCCAGCCCGTTTTTCACACCCACCCCCTGCACCAGCCCCAGCCCGTTCTTCACCCCCCCCCTGCACCAGCCCGTTTTTCACACCCCCCCCCCTGCACCAGCACCAGCCCGTTTTTTACCCCCCCCTGCACCAGCGCCAGCCCCAGCCCGTTTTTCACACACACACACACACACACACACACACACACACACACACACACACACACACACACACACACACACACACACACACACACACACACACACACACACACACACACACACACCACACACACCACACACACACACTGCCTTCTGTCTGGTCGCATTGCTCTGTAGTAACAATGGCGCCTCTGCAGCCCCATTGGATGGGAATTTGACGCTCTCGGAAGAGTTTCTCCTCCTCAGGGCGCATCAGCGCGCATGCGGAGGGAGAAACTATAGCCGCGCTGATAACAGATGCAGGGGCTTTGTGCATCTGTTCAGCGCGGCTCAGCCCGCCTCAGCGACGCTGAGTGCACTATGTCCTGGGCCTAACACACTGTCCTAGGCGCCAAACCTGGTTATCTTTGTCCAGTGTGGTCTTTGCAGTTACGCCTTATCCTCTTGCTTGTTTTGAATTTCTGTTGCTGACTCCAGACCGTGACCCCAGACAACATCTCCGCCTAATGACGGAGGGTTATCTACTCCCTGTACCTTCACCTGTTGGGGAACACATTTCTGACTAGTTTGTGGTGCCTCTAACTCTTGGGCAGTACCAACGCTTACAACCTGGGACGGGGGTACCTTCTTTTTTTTCTGTCCTGCGCTGTTTTTTGGCATTTTAGGGGCAGAACCTGGAAGGAAACAGCACTGGGTCTGTAAAAGGGAACAATTCCCACAGCGTTATCTCTGTATTTAACGTCACCTGGGGCCTAAGGGACAAAACAGAATTTGTGAATAAATCGACAAAGTTCCTCCAATCCCAACCTAAGATCCCTGGGTATGGGAGTTATTTGGCGACTCCCACCAACAAAACCTCTGAGCGTCCTCCCACCGTTAGTTTTACTCTGGCACGGGGGTACTCCTTGACATCCTCATGTATACATGCAATACATGTAAACAAAATATATCGTGCGCAACTAATAAACCTCTAATATTATCAGTGATACAATGTGTATTAACATATACCCTTCTAATTTTTACTCAACTGGTAAAACCACAAAAAAACCACAGTGTGAAAAAATAAAAAATTTTTTTTACATAACCGTGTAATGTGATGTAGAAAGCGTCTGCTGCTGTTAAACAGGGGGTGGCTCGGCACCCCCCAAACACTGAAGATATGGAGACAAAAAAACAGCGCACAACGCAAATAGTGAAGTATGAAAGTAACAAGTGTATATTAAAATAGGGGATAAATATTCTGCGTACATCAAGATATTAGGACATAAACATTGAGTGTGTTAAACACACACGTTACCACTCGGCGGCCGCTTATACAGGAGTCAGGAGTATGTTTCCCTTGGCAGGCGTCTGCAGGCTGCAGATTGCTCGATCTGTCTGGAGCCCAGCTGACCAGAGGGGAGTTTCCCACAGAGACGGTGACCGAATGCAGAGGTGTTCCTAGGAAGGAAAAGCATCGCAGCTGCTGTCCCAGACGCCTGCCAAGGGAAACATACTCCTGACTCCTGTATGAGCGGCCGCCGAGTGGTAACTTGTGTGTTTAACACACTCGATGTTTATGTCCTAATATCTTGATGTACGCAGAATATTTATCCCCTATTTTAATATACACTTGTTACTTTCATACTTCACTATTTGCGTTGTGCGCTGTTTTTTTGTCTCCATACATGCAATGCGTACCTGGGTTCACCCTTTAAATGTATCTAAGGGCACCAGCTTTTGCTGTACCAGTGTCTGACTACAGCGAGAATCACCCAACCCCTGCACCTTAATTCCTTTTACTTCCAAAGATATGAGGAATTTAGTTCTGGCAGGGTCTATCTCCTCCCCCTAGGTCAAATAGGCGTGAGCATAGTTACAGTCCATGTGGGGACAATGCCGGGACATGTGACCCGGTTCACCACAGGAAAAACACACTATGGGATCTGTGGCGGACACCAAATCCCTTCTGGCTTCTGGAGTCTCTTGTAGGCTCCCTTGGGACACCCCCCTGATAGGGCCTAGCTGGCGCATACTCTGTCCCATATTGAAGGCACACGGAGCCCTCCATTTGGCCCCTGAGCCTCTGCCTGGTGGAGGAAATTTGCCTTTTCCAAATGTACTGGGTTTCTTTAATGGCCACCCTTTTTCCCCCCTCGGACCATGGGCACAGGACTGTTCTGCAGCCAAAATGTTCTCCATTAGTTTGGAGGCTTCAAGGAGGGTCTTAGCTGAATTGCAACAAACCCACTCCCTTCCGCCTAGGGGCAAAATCCGCAAAAACTTTTCTAACTCTGCGACCTCGGTGGAGCTGCGGTTCTCTGGTTTTAGCCAGCACCAGCAGTAGTTCCGTATACATTGGTTTAGGACTTGGGGTCGCATAACTAGGGAATACCGCTCTTCTCGGAAGCGTTGTCGATAGGTATCCTCTGTTATCCCCATGCGATCCAGGATTGCCACCTTGTCTTGGGTGTAGTCGAGTGCTGTGGTACTGTCAAGGGCACGATATGCTGCCTGTGCTTCTCCCGTTAACTGTGGGGCCAGGTGGGCGGTCCAGTCCTCCTTGGGCCACTGTGAAAAAAACGCAACTCGCTCAAACGGGATGAGGTAGGCCTCCGTCTCATCATCAGATCCCATTTTCGTCAGCCTAACGACAGGAATCTGATCTTCAGTGTCCGGGATCCGGAAAGCGGGACTTGGGGCCTCCGCATTTGTTGCAGCTCCCATCTGCTGTACCAGCTGCTGTTGAGCATGTGTCTGGTGAGCTGTTAGCTGTAGGAAAAACTGCTGCTGTGCGGTCTGGTTTTCAGCCTCTCGCTGCTGCTTGGCAGTCTTGTTTTTAGCCTCTCGCTGCTGTTGGGCGGCCTGTTGCTGCTGCTGTTGGGTGGCCTGTTATTGCTGCAGTATCTGGAACTGCTGTTGCTGTGCAACCTGTTGTTCAGCCTGTTGTACGGGCTGGTTTTCCACCAGATTCTGTATCAATTTTTCTATCTCCATTTTGATAACTTCAGGTGTGTTCTATATACTGACCAGAGGAGGCGCTCATCCCACTTCTAACACCATATGTGACGGAGCGGCCTTGTCGGTATGGTCAGAAAAGAGCTTACATAATACTTTCTTGTATATAATTGGGGTAAGGGAAAGGGAAAAATGTCTGCATCCGCCTATAGGGAATAAAAGTAAATAAAGATACATTGAGGTGCAATGTAGGGCAAGTGGATATATATAAAGGAAAGAAAAGAAACTCAACTGCATGCACTCACTGTGATGTAAATGGCAATATAAATGTGAAATAAAAGCCTTTTATTGACTATTTAAAAATAGTATAAAGGGATCAGGTATCAGTGATCCATGACCTGTCCCTGCAAAAACCACTAGCTATCCAATGAAAACTCCTATTCAAATAATAGCCGCATTAGCAGGAGAAAAGCCAATTGTATCGCATGTAAACAGCGCTAAGTGAATCGTGCTTTAAATACACGCCGGAAAAACGTGCCAGCTAAACGCAGGCGCAAAAGGAGCTTGACTTTTTTTCAGGCACACCATCCATACAACAGGCCGGCGGGTGTCCCCGGCTGATCCACGCAGGGGTTTCCGAGTGATCCCCACGGGTCCCTGCGGGCCTGCGGTACCAATGGTTTGCCCCCAAAAAAGAAACACTACTTTTAAATAAATACACCCTCCTCCCCCTCCTCCCGCCCCCTAACACATACAGTACAGTAATGGGCAAAATAACTATTATCCACATATGGATAATAATGTATTTGCCCATTTAAAATACATTAATCACAATAAATAAAATAAATACATCTTGCACTCACCCCTGCCAGGCACCCACGATGAAGGCCGTCCTCATCTTCACCCCGTCCATGCCCTCCAGTGCTGAAAAAAATACACAAGAATAATACGAGACAGTCTAATGTCCCCTAACCCCTTAATCACCTTAGCGGTTAGTAACCGCTAGAGTAATTAAGGAGTTAATCCACCCTCCCTCACTACTCACCCGGGAGGCCTAACCACCCTCACCCACTACCCACAAGGAAGGCCAAACTGCCCACCCTTGGGGACAATACTCCCTTCACAACCCCCCAATACCACAATAAAAACACTACAATACACAATACATGAGCTACCCCTTGTGCCACCCCCATAAAAACATGATTTATTATTTTACAACAGACGACAGAGAAGCCCAATGCTACATCCAACATGACAAAAATACACAGTAAAATACTCATATATTCTCTTGAAAAAGGGTAATTTATTTTAACCCTTTGGCCAAAGCATTGTAAGCTTGCGAGCCACGACAAGGCAGACCCTGTTCGCAGGTCCTAACACTACCAGACACACATATATATTTTGTGGGGGCTCAGGGATTCCCAAAAAGAGCTTGCTAAGGTTTTGTGTGTTTTGTTAACCTATTCTCAGCTGTCTCAGCTGTTGGAGGTTAGTGGCTCCTCCTTCCCAGGTTTTAAACCCACCCCTCCCTACAAGTTAGTAGGCCCTTTCATTCTACTGGATATAGATCCAATGTGGTCTTTCTCCCTCCTAATAGAGGTAAATGAGAATTTTAATCCTAACAGAGGTATATTAGTATTTTGTCTGGTAGTGTTAGGACTTGCGAACAGGGTCTGCCTTGCCATTACTCGCAAGCTTACAATGCTTTGGCCAAAGGGTTAAACTAAATGACCATTTTTCAAGAGAGAATATGAGTATTTCACTGTGTATTTTTGTCATGTTTGATGTAGCATTGGGATTCTCTGTCGTCTGTTGTATACATATGCCACGCTCAATAGCTCTCCTTTTTGATACTTATATACATATATATTTTGTGGGGGCTCAGGGGTTCCCAAAAAGAGCTTCCTGGAGTTTTGTGTGTTTTGTTTATTATTTTACATACAGGTTTAATACCCCAGGCCTACGGTAGTCCCGACGGGTGTCCGCAGGCCCCACAGTGCCCCACAGGGGGTGCCCACAGGGTCTTGAGGTCCCCGCTAGGCACCTTGGGCCTCCAGGTTGTTACTGTGGGCCACAATGGGGTCCATGGGTGGGCCCACGAGGGTCTGGTGGTCCCCAGGTCAGCCCCACAGGTGTCTTGGGGCCCTAGGGTTGTTTCAACAGGGGTCTGGCTCCCTCGCATGGTCCTTACAGGTCCGTGGGGCTTCCACAGCTGTTGGGCCCCCAGTTCTTCCCTACAGGTGTCCCCCGTGGGTCCGCAGGGTAGGAGTGATAGTGTATGCCATCCCCCTCCTTTCTTAAATACCCTAACTCCTAATGAGAGGGAGTTGGTAAGAGAATCCCTATTGGCTTGCGCAAGATGAGCTCTGTATTAACAGAGACTCTAATCCTAAATCCTTAAAGTGGAAGTTTTTCTATTTGCAGTTTGGCCAGAAAATGTTGGATTGATGGTTGCTTACAATCCTATTGTCAATTCTGTAGTGTGGGAACAGTTTATGCCAGAATTTCAGGTTACACAGCCTTGCTGTGCTGTCAAATCACTATACATCATACTCTATAATAAATAATGGGTGATTAACACTCCATTGTGGTTATCTCTCTGTTTTGATAAATAGATAGAACAAAATATCTACTAGGATACCATGAGCGTAGTTTGTTAAGAAGATAATGCATACTTAGTGCGTGGTGATGTCTTAAAGAAGCAGGTAAAAATACAGTTGAGGAACCAGGTAAGTTGTAGACTCAGTACTGACCCAATAATACCTGACACAGTATATTGGATATAGGGTTGATAAAATGGCTCAATAAACCTTGGGTCATAGACGGTATTCACCACTTTAAGCTAGGGATGGATGGATATAAACGCTAGCCAGTAGTAGGTGTGCTAAAGTGGGTGTTATGTGGGCCAGCTCAGACATGTATGACAGAACATGTGGACGGGGTAGGAGAACAAAATAGGAACATAGGGTGGTGTAGGAGTGTAAGCCCCTAGGCAGAGCTGCCTCTAGAGTCAAAACGGTCCAACTAGAGTATATGACTCGTTTAAACAATAGATCCCAGGGTCCCATTGGAGGAAAGGAAAAAATACACTCACAACATGATGATTCCATTGTTCAAGATGGTGTAGGGGTTCACAGTAATGTGTAGTGTAGTCTGAACCCTAAGATGGGCATATATTTGGACCATAGACTTAGGCCATAAAAGTATACACTACTGTAAGCCGCGATGGATTGATACCAGTATCAATCCCTCCCACCTCACGCGGAGAGGAACCTTTGGGAGGCGGCAGGGTGTGTGGGAGGCATGGGGGGGGGGGCAACCGGCCCTCCCAGGGGACAGGCAGCCCCTCTGCGGCCGCCACTGCTCTGCTCCCCCCGCCAGCATGTTAAGGGCGCGGCGAGGGTGAAGTGTGCGCCAAGGTAATGGTGCTCGGCGTCGGCCATGAGGGAGGCAGTAGGAGGGTGCAGTGGCGGCTAACAGGAGGGTAAGTGTGCTAATGTTTCAGGCGGGCCTGAGGGCGGTAAAGAGGCGGCAGAGGGTGGTGCGGCTGTGGCGCCCCTGGGGTCTGTGAGGTGAAGGGAGCTGTGGCGGCGCACAGTGAGTGGGAATGTTGCAGGCTGTGAGAGGGGAGGGAAGGAGGCGGGAGAGGGTGGTTCAGCTGCAGCGTCGCCCCTGGGGGTTGTGAGGTGATGGGAGCAGCAGCAGCTCAACCCCCCTCCCGGCCAAGCAGAGGGAAGGTAGCAGGGAGGTGATGAAAAGGGGGGTGGAGCTGCCGGGAGGTGAACTTTGGGTGATGGCGGGGGGATCCAGTGGGCCAGGCCACGGGGTGAGGAGGAGAAGAGGAGAGTGGCCGGGTGGTTGTGCGTGTGTCCCACCCCCCCAACTAAACAAGCAAGCCAATGAGAGGCGTGCGGGGGCGGGGCCGGGCCACGGAGCAATCTGATTGGCCAGAGGCTGAGTGACAGACCGACGGACCAATCAGATTGCCTATAGGGACACCAACATAAACGTTTTCAAAAATATATATATATAAGAATAGCGATTGGTATCTGAATATTGTATGTCTGGTAACTAGTTAAATGACTAATCTCGTTCTCTAATTTTGTTTGTTTCGCATTGTTTGGCACTTTAGGCTACTAGCTTGGGTTTATATTTTTTGTCCCACCTATTGTTGTCCCCATAGAGTGCAATTGAGGGTTTCTTTTCTATCCAGGATTCTTATCCTGACTAGTTTTCTGTGCAAAATGGTGTAAATAACCTGGTCACCCGTGAAAGTATTGTAAATAAGTATGTTGATTTTTTGGTTGTACTTTAAAAAAAGATTCCTAGATATAAACTGAGAACTGCCTGAGCCTATCCCTGATAAAACAACGTAAGGGAGGCTTTCTGGTTGTGAAAGGGTTAATGCAGAAATTCTGGAATAGAAAACTTGCCGCTTTGATATAGATATTATGCATACCTATAGACGCACACACACACACACACGGTCTCCTGCACACCATGACAGGAGTCTGCAACTAAGCTACTGATGCATTGCAGATAAAATGCAGATAAAGCAGCAGTCTGGCAAAGGGCCAGCTCACTCTCTGCTAATCTTTACCCTGCGCTATATGCAACTGTTCACAGAAGGTCCACATACACAATGCAGTTGCACACAGCGACATGTATCTCATTTTGGTGCTTGCAGATTCTACACAGCACAACAGCAAAGGGATTAACCCTATAGCAACAAAGCATGCGCCCACCCCCTCTCAGCCTGAATGCTGCATTTTAAACTAGAATGGAGGGGGAGGGAAAAGAAACAGATAAACTAAATAGAATAGATGGGAATGGGGAAATACAGATGCAGCGGCCATTATGCGAACATATCACAAAGCCGTTTTCGTGTGCGCTGCTGTACTTCATGCAACCAATCACGTGGTTGATGTGTTTGAATTTCATGGATCCAGATTTCTTTGGGTGCAATTCTTCGCGTTTCTGTGGCAGAAATGATTGAATTGTAATGTGTACAGTACAGTACTGTGTCAATTTGCAGGTGTTTAAAAACCAGAACACTAAAATGCCATTTTTTGCAGTCGATAAAAATGAGTCAACACGCAGTAATGACGCGCCATGACATGGGTATTCCTAGGTATACAATGTGTGATATGTTTGAATAACGGCAGCTGCATCTATAGCATGGGGTCATGAAGGCAGAATTGGGGCAAGTGTGAGTTTAGCAAGCAGGGAGACACCCATATTAAATACAGATAATGCTAGAAAACTTCTAAAAACTACAGTAAACCCAATTGGCATAGAAAGGGAGGACCAGATAAGATAATAGTACAGATTGAATAAAAACTTTAATGGATGCTTGCAAATGAAAGAAGCCTGACAGATAAAATGGGGGAGCTTGAATTAATAGCTGCAAGTGAGCAGTATGATATCATAGGCATTACTGAAACATGGTGGGATGAAACTCATGACTGGACAGTTAATTTAGAGGGTTATTCCCTTTTTCGGAAGGATCGAACAAATAGAAGGGGAGGTGGAGTATGTTTATATGTTAAACCGGATCTAAAACCTATTATACGGGAAGATGATTATGAAGGAAATGATGAAAATGTAGAGACCTTGTGGCTAGAGATTAGCAGTGGAGGTAAAAGTATAAAGAAAATGTTTGTAGGGATATGCTATAAACTAGGGATGTACCGGGTCCAACAAATGACCAGGTAACCGGTACCGGGTACCTGGGAAAAAATAAATAAAAATTACCCATTCGGGTAACTGGGTATCCGTCCGGGTAGTTTTGACTTACCTGTAGCAGGCAGCAGAGGGTGAGGAGGACCACGGCGACATCCTGGTGGCAGTGGGAGCAGAGGAAGACATGCTTCAGTCTGTTGCGATGGCAACAGAATATGTGACCTGGAGCAGGAGCGTTAATATTGGACAGTCAGGGAGGAACGCGCCCCAGCAGTCCTACCTGGAAGTCTTCTAACTTCCGGTGCAGCTCCTCGGCTGTGCAAGAATAACATTCCTGCTCAGGTCACATGTTCCTCTGCTCCCACCGGCACTAGCTGTGAAGGCTGTTATCCTCTGCTGCCACTGTTTGAAGAATGTTGCCCTCTGCTGCCACCGCCAGCAGCTGAAGGATGGCTTCCTCTGCTCCCAAAGCCACCAGGATGTCGCCGTGGTCCTCCTCACCCTCTGCCACTGGCTGCAGATAAGTCTCTTCTGCTGCTCTGCTCCAAGAGGAGGATCGAGGGAGCAGAGCAGAATGGAAATTACCCGGCACTGAATCCCAGCGCCCTGGGCTGGTAACTGGTAATTTCCGGGTACATGGTAAGTCACTACTATAAACCACCAAATATCAGTAAGATTACCGAAATACTTTTGAAAATGGAGAAGGCATGAAAACTAGGTAATGTTTGCATTTTGGGTGATTTTAATTATCCAGACATAGACTGGGGCAATGAGATTAGCATTACAACAAAAGGAAACAGGTTTTTGAGAGTTCTTAAAGACAATAACATGAGCCAAATTATTGAGGAACCAACCAGGAGAGGGGCAATACTGGATTTGGTAAGATCAAACAATGTACAGTAGAAGTAATCACAAATATTCAAGTCCAGGAACAATTTGGTAACAGTGATAATAACATGGTCTCATTTGAAATAAATTATCAAACAAACAGATTACTTGGGTTTAACAAAGACTTTCTAAATTTTAGGAAGGCAGATTTTAATAAACCGAAGACTAATCTACAAGGAATATATTGGGATGAAGTTTTTGCAGGGAAAAATGTTGAAGATAAATGGGCAGTCTTTAAAACATTGTTACAAAAGCACACTTATCAATGTATACCCTTGGGTAATAAATATAAAATAAATATGTCTAAAACAATGTGGCTAAATGAACAGGTAGGGGATGAAATTGAAAAAAAGAGGCAAGCGTTTAGATTCTTGAAGTCAGAATGGGCGGAGGCATCATATCATATAATTATAAGAAAAGTAACAAAAGTTGCAAAAGGGCAATCAAATAAGCGAAAATGGATAATGAAAATAGAATGTAAGATCAATCCTAAAAAGTTCTTAAAGTATATTAATAACTAAAAAAAATAGAAAAGAAAATCTTGGACCTTTCGGTGTGAGACGGGCAGGCAGATTATTGGAGATAAGAAAAAAGGAGAGGTATTAAACAAATTCTTTACCTCTGTGTTTACAATGGAAAATCAATTTCAATAGTAATGCCACAGGAGAAAGCCACAACCTCTATATTAACCAGTAATTGGTTAACTGAGGAAGAAGTTCTTAGGTGGCTTGATAAAATGAAAGTAAATAAGGCACCTGGCCCTGAAGGCATACATCCAAGAGTTCTTAAGGAGTTAAGTTCACTTATAGTCAAACCATTACATTTAATATTCAAGGACTCCATTTCCACTGGCTCAGTACCACAAGATTGGTGTAAAGCAGATGTGGTGCCTATATTTAAAAAGGGAGCTTGATCACAACCGGGGAATTACAGACCTGTAAGCCTGACCTCAATAGTGGGGAAGCTATATGAAGGTTTAAAACGGGATATTAATAAGGAATACTAATGGAAAACAACCTTTTTATTAATAGCATGGATTTATGAAGGATAAATCATGCCAAACAAACTGTTAGTTTCTTTGAGGAGGTAAGTAGGAATTTAGACCAGGGTAATGCAGTTGATGTGGTCTACTTAGGTTTTGCAAAGGCTGTTAATATGGTTCCACACAAGAGGTTAGTGTACAAAATAAAGCAAATTCGACTCAATAAAAATATTTGCACCTGGATTGAAAACTGGTTGAACGATAGACAATAGAGAGAGTAGTCATAAATGGAACTTTTTCAGGTTGGGCTAAAGTTGTGAATGGGGTACCTCAGGGATCATTACAAGGACCCTTGCTTTTTAACTTGTTTATTAATGACCTTGAGGTTGGCAAAGAGAGCAAATGCTCCATCTTTGCTGATGACATTAAATTGTGTAAGGTAGTAAAATCAGAACAGGATGTAATTGTGATGAGAGGGGTTAACCAGGCCAATAATAAAGGCATTATACCCGACTGGTTAACCCTAAACCCTGTTGGGAGTGAAGGGGTTAAAATGTATTATCCCCATAATCCTCTATTTTCCCCTACACCACCGCTATTAACCCTAAATCGTGTTGGGATGGAAGGGGCTAACTGTATGTTCACCACACTGACATGTTTTTCCCCCTACACCACCGCTATTAACCCTAATCCCTGTTGGGACTGAAAGGGTTAAAATGTATTGTTCCCCTAATATCATGTTTTCCCCTACACTATTATTTGTGTCCATGTTTTGCAGCTCTAAAGCTAGCTAAGTAACTGGATGTATGTGAAATGTGCTAATTGTATTTGCGGCACTAGGAGTGAGCTAGCAATCTAATTTTTGGAGTGCAGCTAAGTAAAAAGAAACCATACACATACATATAAGGTTATAATAGTAGCATAAGAAGAACATACTTTTATAAATAAACTGTATTGTACTGGTGTTTGTAAATGTACAGGCAGGAAGCTTTTCCTTATAGTGAAACACACCTCTATTGTGGACGCCAGTCTATGTGGCAGGCTCCATATAGTGATGGTGTACAGACGATGATATGTATAGGTGGGTGGGAAGAATATAAATAAATGGAAAACTTACACGGCCTTGTGTAAGTTCTATCCCATCAAGGTTTCTTTGAAATCGTTTTCTTCTTTGTGGCGTCTTTTCCTCTGCGGTCGTTGCTGCTCTTCTTCTTTATTCCTCCAACTTTCAGGGTATTTATCCTCGTAAAAATGGAAAGGTGATACAGTCAATACATATATGCGGCAGTTATAATGTAAAGGGGGGATAATGGAACAATATAGCGATAAACCATTGCAATGCAATGGTCTGAACAAACACTCACACGGGCCGGTGTGAGTGGTTTTGTATCAAGGTGTCTTGATGTTCCTGATTAGGGGAGTAGTTCAAAGTGTCAGATGTCTGTGAACATCTGGCAAAGATGGTGTTAATGCAGCCTGTTTTTCAAGGTACATAGGGGTTAAAAAAACAATATAGCTTAATACTCACACGGGCCAGTGTGAGTACACACTTGTAGTGGTTCCTTTTCTCTTCTTCTCTTCTGGTCTCTCCCTTGAATTCTTCCTGCAAAATTGAATTAAAAGGATGGATGCCGACTATGGAGTCTAAAGGGTTAAACTTTATTGAAGGGGTTACAGATGAATTAAAAAGAAACCAATGGTCTCTTGTCAATAAGGATCCTGGATAGATCCTGCTGGGGTTTGAGTCACAGGAGAACAACTTGAAAGACATTCCTTCCAGGCTGTATTATATTTCTTTATTTGACATATTCATGTACGCTTCATTGAGATAGCGCCCGGGTATCTTTCCAAACCAGGAAGCTTTTCCTGCCAGGAATGTATTAACATGTAAATATGTTAAGGGTACATGAGCTGAGGGCTTTTCATCTTTGGGCTTCAAAGGGCACCCTGCTAAGTTAGTGCCGCTGTGTCTATGAGAAATCCGGAGGAGTACACGAAGCGTAAAAACTCCTCTCACAGGTAAAGATGTTAGTTCGCAGGAATCAGGTCTCAGTAAAAGCAACAAGAAGAAAAAGAAAAGTGAAGAAAAAATAGCGCAACACAGTTTAAATACATTTAACAATTGAGTGAAAATAGTGACGCATCACCAGATCACTCACAGAACGTACATTTGTGGTGCACTCCACACTAATTATTTATTGGGTTATTTATTACGAATTATGTTTTCTTGTGATTAAATAAAATATGTGATTATTGTGTGCAACACATTGCGGGTATACACACATCGGCTGTCTGTACATTTGGTAATACAGCTCCTATTGAGTATAGCCAATAGTGAGCAGAAGATACTTTGGGCTTATAGTGCTTATTATGCACTGACTCAGAATCAATATAAATAGACGACCTCAGTGTAGTATCCCAACATCCACCTGCCCCTGACGAAGCTTCGCCTGGAGAGAAACGCGTAGGGCGTGGGCGCAGTGACGTGATGACGTCACATCACGTGGTGTAGCTAATTCCTGCATGTATGCTGGATGAGTGCGCTTAGCCGTGTTCCATGAGAGATGCAGCGTTCAAGGATTGATTAGCTAAGTATCCTATTCTATTGCACAGAGTGTTATGTTGCAAGGTTTATGGGTTTTTTTTCACTAGCTACAGGGACTCCCGAGTAAAACTTGACAGCGATGTTGGAGCTGTGCTGTTTGAATTCAAGCAGCGTTCATATGGTAGCTTAGTTGATTAGGGAATTCCCCTCTCCACCCTGCAAACATACCTCTGAAAGTAATGGTTTATTAGAGACTTTGTAGTCTACACGGACGTTGTGTTGTTCTATTCTATGCATGATTCATGTAATTGCTGGGGCAAGGTTATATGAGTTTGATTGCCAGAGTGTTTGGTGATCAACAGTGTGTAAAACTCTTGATTTTTCAACTAGAGCAGGAGGTTAGTCCAGTACTATATACGTTATAGATCTACAAACTATATAGCAGGAATTAGCTACTTCCACACCACGTGTTAGTTTTAATTATTTTTTATATTTTTCACTTTGTCACCCTTGTGTTTCACGTTGTATAGTCACCATAAAATTTAAATAAAATAATTAGTGTGGAGTGCACCACAAATGTACATTCTGTGAGTGATCTGGTGATGCGTCACTATTTTCACTAAATTGTTAATACTATTGACTATTGTACATAGGTAGCACCCATTAGTGATATATCTATAAATAAGTATTATCTAATTTAAATTAGTGAGCGGTGTTATATGTCATCTGTGTTTCCACAGTTTAAATACATAAACAAAACTAGAGCAAGGAGCTCCAGTTCACTCACATGCTCCAGATATAAAAAGCAGTTTAACCACTCTGGGTTCAGGAACGACACAGTTTTGCTTGGCTTTGCTTAAATCTGCTGAATAGAGTCCTTCTCGTGTCTCTTACTCCCGCACTCGAGTGGCGTCTGACATCACGGACCTTCTCCTTCTGTCCTTCACTGGTAGGGGAGGGGTTGCCCGGCTGGATAGTCAGCGTCAGCGCGAGATTTGGATCTCTCAGTGGGGAGACAGCTATCGGCAAGGCAGAGGCTCCAAATTGCTACACAGGTCACAGCGCAAGTGATATCCCTACGCGGTTCAGCCGAATGACCGGACTTCTTCAGGGGTCTCTATGAGAAATCCGAAATTGAAAAGCCTCAGAGAGGCGGTGTTAAAGTGGCCAGAATATCCATGAGAATCATATCCTGGTACGCAGGAGGGGCCATTCACACTTGATAGCCAAACCCCAGACTTACTGTCACCAGGTAAGAAGTTGGACCCAGTATGCTAAGCAGCTTAGGTGTCAAGTTGACACATGCTCTGTGCAAACGAGGAAGCCACTTCTGCCCATGCTATGAACTACTGGCAAGTCTGGGATAGGTGGAAAAGTGTTCCCACAGAAGGGATTGGGTGTGTATGTTCTGTATAGGACCCTTAACCCTATAAAGATGCCTGTAGCCCAGTCCCAGAGAGATACACCTGATTTTAACAACGATTCAACCAAGTTCCAGCGTCAGTGGTTCCGGAGTGTGAGGGGTTAATAATATCATAACCAAGGATCATCCCCCTTTTCTGGAATTCGTTAGAGCTAAGGGTTCCAGAATGAACTCTGTAAGTACTG
This sequence comes from Ascaphus truei, assembly GCF_040206685.1. Classification (NCBI taxonomy): domain Eukaryota; kingdom Metazoa; phylum Chordata; class Amphibia; order Anura; family Ascaphidae; genus Ascaphus; species Ascaphus truei. The sequence continues at coordinate 195,491,696 of NC_134487.1, read as the reverse complement.
AACAAACTTTTTCCTGTTGGCTGAGATACAGTAGAGGCAACTCTTATTCGAACAAAAACCAGTGGCAATTCCCCCAAAAACCCAGGAAACACCCAGGTACATTCTGAATACATGCCTTAAACTTTCCTTAAACTAGCCCCAGCATTTCTGCATTGATTAATGGCCTATCAGATTAACAGCGGGGGTCCCTGGCAGTCCCATTCAAACTGAATTGGACTGCCAGGGATCCCTGCTGTGTTAATCCAATGGGTCGTTAGTCAATGCAGAAATGCCTTAAACGTGCCTCAAACTAGCCCAGAACATACCCAGCACATACCCAGAATGTAACCCGGCTAGTTTACGGCAAATGTTAGAATAAACGTTGCCTCTACTGTATAGGGCTAGCAAGTTGCACCCTAGCCAGGAACTGCTACACTGATCATTTTGAGGGGAGCCCAGAGACTTTGTTTCATTCCAAGGACATTTGTTTTCGTTTCCCCATCCCAGTAAGTGTTTTATTGAGTGTATATTGTGAAGATTTGTGTCTCTGTCTGAAAAGAAATAAATTACAATTTATTTTACTCATCTTGTGTGCTCAGTCAAGAATCCCGGTATTAATGTGTAGATAAGACCTGGTCTACCGTGACAGTAATATTTCTCCAGAAAGATTGGACAGACTGGAAACTTGGGCAAGTAAATGGCAGATGAGGTTTAATACAGATAAATGTAAGATTATGCATTTGGGAAACAAAAATAAACAGGCGTACAAATTAAATGGGGATAAATTAGGGGAATCCATGACGGAAAAGGATTTAGGAGTACTTGTAGACAACAGGTTTAGCAATAGTGCTCAAAGTCAAGCAGTAGCTGCATAGGCAAACAAGATCTTGCATTAAACAGGCAATAATTAACATAATAACATAATAAATAAACATAATTATGCCCCTTTATAAAGCATTAGTAAGACCACACCTTGAATATGGCATACCATTTTGTTCACCACTCCTTAGAAAAGACATTATAGAACTAGAGAAAGTGCAGAAAAGAGCCACCAAATTAATAAAGGGGATGGATAATCTGATTTATGAGGAAAGCCTAGCTAAATTAGACTTATTTACATTAGAAAAGAGGCGTCTAAGAGGGGATATGATAACAACCGTATTTCCTCAATTCTAAGATGCACCTTTTTTCCCATTTTCACGTCTGAAATAGGTTTGCGTCTTAGAATCGATTAACGATTTTTTTTTTAAATCAGCTAGGGGCGCTGCTGGAGATGCCGGCCGGGGATCTTCACAGTCTGCAAAAACAGCAAGGCTGCGATCATGCCCCCCAACTCCCCCCACCCCCTCCATGAGGTGTAGAGGATTGGAGATGCCTGTCAGGGATCTTCACATTGCCCAGAAGCCCCCCTCCAGAATACCTGTGTGAAATGCAGGAGGTGCAGAGGTAGCTGTGTCTCTGTGTGTGTGTGTGTGTGTGTCTGTCTGTTTCTGTCTGTGTCTGTGTGTCTGTGTGTCTCTCTCTGTGTCTGTGTCTCTCTCTCTCTCTCTCTCTCTGTGTCTGTGTGTCTATATCTCTGTGTCTGTGTGTGTATGTGTATGTGTGTGTGTCTGTGTGTGTGTGTCTCTCTGTGTTTCTCTCTGTGTATGTGTGTGTGTGTGTGTGTGTGTGTGTGTGTGTGTGTCTGTGTCTGGGTGTGTGTGTCTGGGTGTGTGTCTCTGGGTGTGTGTCCCCCTCCATTATCTCCCTCCCCACTTCCCTCCATTCTCTCCCTCCACCTTCCCTCCATTCTCTCTGCCCAGGAGACCAGCACTTTTAACACCTTAATACCCAGATCATTTGATTGAGCAACGTGAAGAGATAAAATAAATTGGGATTTATTTACAGAAAAGAACATACAGTACAATTATTAGTTTCCAATTACACTAAAAATACACTTACTGGTATGGGGCAAACGAAAACTCTTGTTCCCAAAACGAAATCTTTGGAAATAAAGTCTCTAGGCACAATTTCCCAGGAGCGGGAGTTGTGCGCACATAGACCTGGAAAGCAGTCCTCGGTCAGTGGCACCACTCACAACCGCTTTTACTCCGCCAGAGCTGCTTCTTTCGTTCTGCCACTGTGGTATTTGATCTGGGAACCTTAGTTCTTACGAAATACTGAAGCTTGTTATGAATCTTTGCTATGATGTTAATCTTGGATGAATCTTGTTCCATGTTGAATCTTCGGTGAATCTGGTACCCGATAGGCTGCAGGGTTTCTTATACACTAGACAGTCCTATACTTAACCCGTGCAGCCAATCTTCTCCATGGGAATAACAGAGTTATCAATACTTTGCAAAACCTGTCAGAGGGGCTTCTTAGTTTGCTAAGGTCATGCGTGAACCACGGACCTCTGCCGCTTAGCATACCATACCCGGCCTCCATACCTGGCGATATTTTGTCTGAGCTGGCCGGACATCTGGCCCATTTGCCAAGACATTTACTAAGATGGGGATACTTGAGTTACACCTCCCCACTTGACACCTTAGTACGTCGGCGCCTTTAACTCCGGACTTTTTCCAGACATCGTGGCACCGAGCCAGCGGGATGTTTTAGAAGTCCAGGGCTGAATATGCGCCGTTATCTTGCAGGAATTTCCTGCCATACATTTCTAATGACAGTGATTATAAATGAAGTGTTTCCTCTGTCTCTGGCGTGTTAGATGAAAATCCCTATGTGCCTAACATTTTGGTACAATTAAAATAGGGGGACTTTAATTCATCAATATTTATATAACTCTATAAAAATTACGTGTTAGTGGTAACTATGGCGCTCCCTAAAAAAATATACCTGTGCACACAGTCTACAGTGATGGTAAGAAATGCAATGAGATGAAACCAGAAATAAAAAAAGATATACTGTGGCCCCTCAGTTGATATGCTGCTTGACCTAGAAAGGATCTTCCCTTGATCCTTATTGAGCAGTGAAGATAGAGTATATGGTCAGCGGAAGATGGAATTAAATATATAAAGAAACAATGATTAGTATAACAACATAAACACCCAATGTTTACAAATATGTGGAATGAAGTATAAGTGGGGAATCACTATAATAATATCATGCTACTCACACGGCCATGTGTGAGTCAAAGTCTCATCATCTATAAAAATTACGACAGATGTTTTTTCATGGTTTAACCCGAACGGCGCTCACAGCAAATCTCAGTGCTCTAGGAGCTTCCTAGCGAAAGTTAGCTAAAAGCCGCTTGCTTATACTGCCAAGCGCTTGGTTTTAAAACCATTTTTTCCTTTATGCTGTTACAGGCAAACACTGCCACAGTTAAACATTTAATTTAGAAATCACATTGGTCTCGCCACCTTATACCTGGTGGGAGACACACATACATTTTTCTTGAAAACACAGTGTTGTTGCCATTACTGGGGTTGCAGAGCTGACAATCTACAATTCCCCAATATGGATCAGTGGCACCCAGCTGGGCCAAATACCTTTATTAGTGGCCTGGGTACCCCCTTACCGTCACACTCTCCCTCCCCTCTTCCCTCCATTTTCTCCCTCCCCCCTACTTCCCTCCACTCTCTCCCGCCCCCTTCCCTCCATTCTCTCCCTCCCCTCCCTCCATTCTCTCCCTCCTGACTTCCCTCCATTCCCTCCCCTCCATTCTCTCCCTCCCCCTTCCCTCCATTTTCTCCATACCCCCTTCCCTCCATTCTCTCCCTCCCCCTTCCTCCATTCTCTCCCTCCCCTTATTCCATTCTCTCCCTCCCCTCCCTCCATTCTCTCCCTCCCTTCCCTCCATTCTCTCCCTCCCCCTTCCCTCCATTCTCTCCCCCCTTCCCTCCATTCTCTCCCCCCTTCCCTGCATTCTCTCCCTTGCCCTTCCTCCATTCTTTCCCTCCCCTTATTATATTCTCTCCCCCCCTTCCCTCCATTCTCTCCCTCTCCCCTTACCTCTCTCCCCCTTTCCTCCATTCTCTCACTCCCCCTTCCTTCCATTCCCCCCTTACCTCCATTATCTCCCTCCCCCTTACCTCCTATGTCTCCCTATCCCTTGCCTCCATTCTATCCATCCCACCCCTCCCTCCATTCTCTCCCCCCGCCTCCATTCTCTCCATCCCCCTTCCCTCCATTCTCTCCCTGCCGCCTTCCCTCAATTAAATTCTCTCCTTCCCTCCCTCCCCCTTCCCTCCATTCTCTCACTCACCCTTCCTTCCATTCTCCCCCCCCCTTCCCTCCATTATTTCCCTCCCCCTTCCCTCCATTCTCTCCATCCCTTCCCTCCATTCTTTCCATCCCCCCTTCCCTCCATGCTCTCCCTCCCCTCCCTCCATTCTCTCCCTCCCCCCTTCCCTCCATTCTCTCCTCCCCCTTCCTTCCACTCTCTCCCTTCCCCCTTACCTCCCTCCCCCCTTCCCTCCATTCTCTCCCTCCCCCTTCCTTCCATTCCCCCCTTACCTCCATCCCCCCTTTACCTCCTTTGTCTCCCTCCCCCTTCCCTCCATTCGATCCCTCCCACCCCCACCCTCCATTCCCTCCCCCTCCATTCTCTCCCTGCCGCCTTCCCTCAATTCTCTCCCCCCCTTCTCTCCCTCCCCCTTCCCTCCATTCTCTCCCTCCCCCTTCCTTCATGTCTCCCCCCCTTTCCTCCATTCTTTCCCTCCCCCTTCACTCCAATGTCTCCCTCCCCCTCCCTCCAATGTCTCCCTCCCACTTCCCTACATTCTCGCCCTCCCCCTTCCTCCATTCTCTCCCCTTCCCTCCATTCTCTCCCCTTCCTTCCATTCTCTCCCTCCCCCTTCCCTCCATTCTCTCCTCCCCATTCCCTCCATTCTCTCCCTCACCCCTTCCTTCAATTCTCCCCCCCCTTACCTCCATTATCTCCCTCCTCCTTCCCTCCGTTGACTCCCTCCCCCCTTCCCTCCATTCTCTCCCTCCCCCTTCCATTCATTCTCTCCCTCCCCCTTCCCTCCATTCTATCCCTCCCTCCCACCCCTCCCTCTATTCTCTTCCTCCCCCCCTCCCCTTCCCCCCTTCCCTCCATTCTTTCCCTCCCCCTTCCCTCCATTGTCTCCCTCCCCCCTTCCATACAATGTCTCCCCCCCCTTCCCGCCCTCCCCCTTCCCTCCATTCTCTCCCTCCCCCTTCCCTCCATTCTCTCACCCCCCTTCCCTCCATTCTCTACCTCCCCCTTCCCTCCATTCTCTCCCTCCCCCTTCCCTCCATTCTCTCCCTCCCCCCATTTTCAACAACCTCCCCCTTCCCTCCATTCTCTCCCTCTCCTCCACCGTACCTCTCCTCCCCCTTCCCTCCATTCTCTCCCTCACCACTCCTCACCATTCTCTCCCTCCCCTCCCTCCATTCTCTCCCTCTCCCTTCCCTCCATTCTCTCCCTCCCACCCTTCCCTCCATCCTCTCCCTCCCCCTTCCCCCCATTCTCTCCCTCCCCCTTCCCTCCATTGTCTCCCCCCTTCCCTCCATTCTCTCCCTCCTTCCCTCCATTTTCTCCCTGTTCCCTTCCCTCCATTCTCTCCCTCCCTCCATTCTCTCCCTCCTCCTTCCCTCTCTCCCCCTTCCCTCCATTCTCTCCCTCACCCCTTCCTTCAATTCTCCCCCCCATATCTCAATTATCTCACTCCCCCTCCCCACCATTGACTCCCTCCCCCTTCCCTCCATTCTCTCCCTCCCCCTTCCCTCCATTCTCTCCCTCCATTCTCTCCCCCCCCATTTTCAACATCCTCCCCCATTCCCTCCATTCTCTCCCTCCCCTCCATTCTCTCCCTCTCCTCCACCTTACCTCTCCTCCCCCTTCCCTCCATTCTCTCCCTCCCTCTTCCCTCCATTTTCTCCCTCCCCTCCATCCATTCTCTCTCTCCCCCTTCTCACCATTATCTCCATACCCCCTTCCTTCCATTCTCTCCCTCCCCCTTCCCTCCATTCTCTCCCTCATCCCTTCCTTCAATTCTCCCCCCTTACCTCAATTATCTCCCTCCTTCCCTCCATTGACTCCCTCCCCCCTTCCCTCCATTCTCTCCCTCCCCCTTCCCTCCATTCTCTTCCTCCCCCCATTTTCAACAACCTCCCCCTTCCCTCCATTCTCTCCCTCTCCTCCACCTTACCTCTCCTCCCCCTTCCCTCCATTCTCTCCCTCTCCCTTCCCTCCATTCTCTCCCTCCCACCCTTCCCTCCATCCTCTCCCTCCCTCTTCCCCCCATTCTCTCCCTCCCCCATCCCTCCATTGTCTCCCCCCTTCCCTCCAATGTCTCCCTCCCCCTTCCCTCCATTCTCTCCCTCCCTCCATTCTCTCCCTCCTCCTTCCCTCCCTCCCCCTTCCCTCCATTCTCTCCCTCACCCCTTCCTTCAATTCTCCCCCCATATCTCAATTATCTCTCTCCCCCTCCCCTCCATTGACTCCCTCCCCTTTCCCTCCATTCTCTCCCTCCCCCTTCCCTCCATTCTCTCCCTCCATTCTCTCCCCCCCCATATTCAACATCCTCCCCGTTCCCTCCATTCTCTCCCTCCCCTCCATTCTCTCCCTCTCCTCCACCTTACCTCTCCTCCCCCTTCCCTGCATTCTCTCCCTCCCTCTTCCCTCCATTTTCTCCCTCCCCTCCATCCAGTCTCTCTCTCCCCCTTCTCACCATTCTCTCCCTACCCCCTTCCTTCCATTCTCTCCCTCCCCCTTCCCTCCATTCTCTCCCCCCCTTCCCTCCATTCTCTCCCTCCCCCTCCCTCCATTCCTTCCCTTCTCCCTTTCCTCCATTCTCTCCCTCCCCTCCCTCCATTCTCTCCCCCACGTCCCTCCATTCTCTCCCCCCTTCCTCAATTCTCTCCCTCCTGGCCTTTCCTCTATTCTCTCCCTTCCTCCATTCTCTCCCTCCCCCCTTCCCTCCATTCTCTCCCTCCCTTCCCTCCATTCCCCCCCCTTCCCTCCATTCTCTACCTCCCCCCTTCCCTCCATTCTCTCCCTCCCGCCCTTTCATGTATTCTCTCCCTTCCCTCCATTCTGTCCCTCCCCCTTCCCTCAATTCTCTCCCTCCCTTCCCTCCATTCTCTCCCTCCCTTCCCTCCATTCTCTCCCTCCCCCTTCCTTCCATTCTCCCCCTTACTTCCATTCTCTCCCTTCCACTTACCTCCACTGTCCCCCCACCTTCCCTCCATTCTATCCCTCCCACACCTTCCCTTTATTCTCTCCCCCTTCCCTCCATTCTCTCCCTCCCCCCATCCCTCCATTCTATCCTTCCCTCCATTTTCTCCCTCCTGCCTTCCCTCCATTCTCTCCCTCCCCCTTCCTTCCATTCTCCCCCCCTTACCTCCATTCTCTCCCTTTCCTCAATTGTCTCCCTCCCCCTTCTCTCCATTCTATCCCTCCCACACCTTCCCTCCATTCTATCCCTCCCACCCCTTCCCTCCATTCTATCCGTCCCACCCCTTCCCCCCATTCTCCCTTCCCTCCACTCTCTCCCTCCCGGCCCTTCCCTCCATTCTCTCCCTTCCCCTTCCCTCCATTCTCTCCCACCCTTCCCCCATTCTCTCCCTCCCCCCTTCCCTCCCCCTTCCCTCCCTCACCCCATTCTGTGTCTGCCTCTCTCCCCATTGTTATTGAAGGGCCATGTGACCCAGCTAGTTTAAAAAATAAAAATAAAACAATTTTGCACATTTAATATAGTGGGGTTTTTCCCCCAAATTTTTTATTAAATCAAGGGTGTGTCTTAGAATTAATGGCGTCTTACAATCGATGAACTAGGGTATATACAAATATATCCGGGAACAGTACAAGGAGCCTTCAAAAGAACTATTCAACCAAAGGGCAGTACAAAGCACTCAGGGTCATCCCTTAAGGTTGGAGGAAAGGAGATTTCACCAGCAACAAAGGAAATGGTTCTTTACAGTTAGGGCAGTTAAAATGTGGAATTCATTACCCATGGGTGACTATGATGGCAGTTACAATAGATTTCTTTAAAAAAAAAGGGATGGACATCTTTTTAGAAAGGAAAGGTATACGGGATATACCAAATAAGTAAACATGGGAAGGATGTTGATCCAAGGAGTAATCTGATTGCCAATTCTTTGTGTCAGGAAGGAATTTATTTTTCCCCTTATTGTCACGGAAGACCAGGCATTTACACATTTATACCGGGATCATATTGTCACGGGAGACCAGTGCTTTTAACACAAAAATAACCCGGATCCTTTGATTGAACAAAACGTGAGATAAAATAAATTGTCAATTATTTACACAAGAAATACACACAGCTTGATTTACAAAATAACACGAATAAACACTTACTGGGATGGGGCAAAACAAAATAAAATGTTCACGGAACGAAATCCACAGAAATCAAGTCTCTAGGCATCAATTCCCATAAGGGGGTTGCTGCGTAAAAAGAGTCGTGTAACCGTCCTTGGCTAGGGGCGCCACTTGCAGCCCCTGTTTCTCCACCGAAAGGAATATTTTCATTCTGCCCTTGCAGGATTCATTCTCCAATCCTTAGTTCTAACGAACTTTTGAAGCAGGGTGCAATCCTTAATTACGATGTTATGACCTTTGCACTGCACGCTGTAGCTCAGATGAATCTTGTTACATGATGGAATGAACTCCTCACAGGCTGCACCAGACTTTTTAAAAACACCAAAAAGCCTATCTGTATCATGTGCAGCCAATCTTTTGCATGGGAACCAATCATCCCACCTATAGCAGAGTTCTTCCGGTCTCTACAGAACCTGGCAGAGAGCTTCAGTATAGCAACTGAGCATGTGCAATAAATGCCATCTTTCCCCATTTGTCATTCTAGCCCCCCTGCCGGCTCAGCGCCTGAAAGTCTGCCATTTGCCAGGATGCTTATTGAGATTCTCTTCCTTCATCTCTCTTTGCTAACAAAAGGTTTAACGTGTCCATATCCTGGCTACCCCAAGTGTTAACACCTTCATCTCATGGCCTTTGAAGCTGGTAGGCGGAGTAGCTCCCTATGCAAATGGATTTTTATCCATACTAAATTACTTTCTTACTGCAATAAAAATATAACCCTTGGGGATTGTTAAAAACAATTTTCTTTTCCTCTTATTCAGAAAATCATTGTTACAATAACCCATACATTTAAAACATGATATGATCCTCGCCACCTTATCCCTGGTGGGAGACACACAGACAATTCTAACACATTTACAGCCTTGTAGCCAGCAGTGGGCTGCAGAGCTGACACTTTACATGTACCCATTATGACTCAGTGGACCCTGTTACATGACTTATTCAGTTGATACATGGTATTAATCTCACCCCCTTATCCCTGGGGGGAGAGACACAGGCATTTTGAATACATTTGCAGTATTATTACCCTGGTTGGGTTGCAGAGCTGACACTCTACAATTCCCAATCTGGTTCAGGGGCACCCAGCCGTGCCAAATACCTTTATTAATGGCCTGGGTACCCCTTCACCGTCACACATATCACTGAGCAAAACCAAATGATAATAAAAAAATTGTCATTTATTTCATTGAAATAGACGTACACACAGTGAATTACAAAATACAAGAGAAAGGCACACTTACAAGGGGTCATGAAGGGGGCCATAGACTTTCCTAGCTTCTACAGGTTCAATCCCAGAGCTGTAGCTCATTCCCTTAAGAAAAAACAAACTTAGTTAGAACTAAAAAAAACACTTAGGCGCATGCTCAGAGCTCTATCTCCTTCCTTTAGTGAAAATAGGATTAAGGTTTCATAAAAACTCGTAACCTCATATGGTTGAAGTAAACCCCTTAACCTCTATACTGATTTTGGGGAACCTGGGAATAAACTGGGGGACCCTCACTAACTTAGGGACCCTTGACTGTACCTGGGATACACATATCGCTATGCCCCCATTTACCATTCTGGTCTGTGCTGAAGCAGGGAAACATGGCAGTGAGTCGCGTAACTGTTTTCAAGGAAGGATTTTGACCGGGTGATTTGTCTATAGTCTAGAGGTAGAAGTGCGGGCGGGCTTTTCAAAGATGCTCTTGCGCAAATAGCAGAGCAACCGGCTTCGATTTCAAGCCAGGAAGTCTGCCCACCAGATTCTACGTCTGTTTGTAGCGCCCTGTGACGGTGAAAGGATACCCAGGCTCACTAATAAAGGTTCAGCCCACTTGGGTACCCCTGATCCACGTGTTGAGGTCCTAGAGTATCAGCTCTTGGACCTAGATGCCGGAAATGCATTGCTGGGACTGTGTGCAAATTATGCAACATTAAAGATTTTTCAGTGTTTTGCCTTTCTCGGTGTGCTGGGACAAGGAGATTTCTAGGCTGTGGGTTTGTCGGAGAAAGTCTTAACAGAATGGGGTCTATGCACTAAGCAGCGGAAAATTGTATTCGCCAGGGGTTCGAATTCGCCATGTTTTTGGCGTGTTGCCCGCGCTGTATGCAGTAAGGGCCGAATCCCTGGCGAATGAATGCGCCACCACCATTTGAAAAAATGGCGGGTAACCGGTGGCGAGACAGGCTGCCTGGCGAGAAGCTGCCGAGAAGCCGTCCCCTGCCGAGATGTGTCTGCAGCAGAGCGTGATCCGCCACTCTCTCGGCGCAAACATCGGCACATTAAAAATTATTTTAAATACAATTTCATTCATTGTGTACATGTGTAGGGGGTCTTCGGAGCTGAACCGCATTGGTTTCAGGTCCGTGGATCCCCTGACCCCCGAGATACAGGCCCCTTTATGAGGTGCCGGTATCCCTCTGCATTTAAATGTCCCGATCACGTGACCGCGGAATGTAAACAAAGCAGAGGTAACGAAGCAGCATGAATGTATTTTTAATAATAGTGTACTGTGAGCAGGGGGTCCCCTGAGCTGAACCGCATTGATTTGTGGACCAGGGACCCCCTGCTTCCCGAGTTACAGGCCCCGGTATGTGTCATCGGGTGGCAGTGTCGCCGCCATCTTTATAGCGTCCCATACGCGACGTGCCCGCTATAAATATGGCGGTGACACTGGAACCGATGCCCCAAACCGGGGCCTGTAACTCGGGAAGCAGGGGGTCCCTGAGCCAGAAATCAATGCGGTTCAGCTCAGGGGACCCCCTGCTCCCGTACAATATTATTAAAATACAATAATGCTGCTTCATTACCATAGAGGATAGCCGCTAAGGGAATAAAGGGGTTAAGGCATAATAGCATGTTTATTGGGGACAATTGCCCCAATAAACATTGCAATAAACAACATACACTGGCGACACACTTTATTCGAGCTTGGCTAGTCCCACGAATTCGGGTATACCCGGGTGTATTGAGGTTTGTGACTGTTTTCTGCCCGAGTGCATTGAGTTATTTTCCAAGCAGGGATTGAAGCATTTTATTCCCGCTGGCTGCAATACTGCACAGTATATTTATATATACTGCATTACAATTCATGAATATATGCCATCTGGTAGACACGCGAAGCATTGCAGCCTATTAAATCCTAATCATTATCATTTAACAGATCAGCCGCCCATCAGCCAGGCATGAACCCAGGCTGGGAAGGCAAATGCAACGGGGCTTGTCAGAGGTGAGGAGTGGCGCATTCCAGGTATCTGCCAGGTACATACCGGGTATTTGCTCGAATAAAGTGTGTCGGTGCAGTACACCCCCTGTGCCCCCAACAACCCCTATATCCCCATTAAATATATCACATTTTTGGGATGCACAGCAATGATACTAGAGGCCGGCGGTGGCCCTCGGGTGTTCCCCGCAGGCCTGCAGTACCAATTCAGTGTACCCCAAAAAAATTACAATACATAAATACACCACCCTTAACACATACAGTATAGTAATGTGCAAAATTACTATTATCCACATATGGATAATAGTGAATTTGCCCATTTAAAATACATAAAGAACAATAAATACATATAGCACTCACCCATGTCCGGCTGCCACGATGAAGGCCATCCTCATCTTCATCACCGTTCATGCCCTCCTCCGATGCTGCAAAACATATACAAGAATAAAAACAGCCAATGTAATGTCTCCTAACCCCTTAATCACCATAGGGGTAATTAACCGCTACAGTAATTAAGTAAGGAGTTAACCCACCCTCATCCACCACTTGGGAGGCCTACATACCCTCCCCCACTAACCCCGTGAGGCCTAACCACCCTCTCTCACCCAATACCCAGCCGGGAGGCCTACCCACATACCCTTGGGGCCAATACCCCCTTTTCCCACCCCCTTCCCCCACAATTAAAACAATACACTGCCCCACAATAAACATCATTATATTTATTAAATACATAACCCAACCCCTGTGCCCCCCCATAAATACATGATTTATTATTTTACATACAGGGTTAATACCCCAGTCCCACACGCCTGATGAAGCACAACACTGTGTGAAACGCGTTGCGAAAGCCCTACGGTGCAGCTAGAAGTCAGCCCACAGGTGTACCTACCCCCAGCTGTCCCATCAACAACCAGAGACCCTTCGGCACGCCGGAGTGAGTTTCTCTGGGCAACCGGCATTTGAGGCGGGCTACTATTCACGGGTTCTGCGAGAAGCTGCAACCCGGAAGTAAGAACTATATGGTGCTAAGCCAGGCAGCCCCAGCGCGCGGGTCTACCTTGTAAGCCTCTGCACCAGCTCTTTATGCCCAGGACACCACCAGGACTGTTTCCTCTGCACCTTATTACTGGAGGTACTTACCCTTATATGTAAGTTTTTATTGTTATTACTACTAACATGTTTTAATTAAATCTTGACCCTCGGTGCGCTTTTGTGTTTCATTCCCTGCTATTGCCCGCGTTTGGAGCTATCCTGCGACGGGACCTGTGGAGGAGGGGTGCCTTCACATCACATCAGCTGCAAGAGGGAAGAGTTGATCCACTACGAGATCCTGTTAGGAAGCAAGAGCGCGGTTTGACTTTCTTATCTATGGCTATAAAGGTATAGGCACACCAGTCGGGGGTTAAATACAAATGTGAACCAGAGGTAGAGAATAATGAGACCGCAGCCCCATCAGCTATAACTCAATAATAGTCCCAATAATGCTAACCTTACCCGACCGGTAATCCTGCCACCTTATCAGTCGTGGAGTGCAATAAAGCAAAAAGTCCCCTCCAACCTGTATATGGCACGGGGAATCCCAGCTGTAGAAGGATCGGAGAACCGGGGCGCTCTTTTGCTGAATCTGTAGATGGAAGGCTGCAACTGCTCCGCTGCCTGGCGTGTGTGCCAAACCCTCAGCTCACCGATGTGGATGACGTAATCTGGGGTCCCGCGGGTAGTGCGTTCAAGCCCATGGATCACACTGGGGTTCCCGACCAGAAAGCAACCAGCCGTGCTGTGGTCAAGGCAGATGACGTGCAGACTGTGTCACAGAGCTCACCGGCTGTGCTGTACTGGGGTCCCAAGGTAGAACGCTCCAGCCCACAGATCTTCCAGGGTCTGCCTCCAGAGGCAATCGGCCGTGCTGTGACCTGGGAAAATTGCATGCAGGGTGTTGCCGTGGTGCAGATCAGCTGGATACCACCTCCGTTCAATGCTGTTGATAATCACCTGTAGCCATAGAGACTGCTGTGTGCTCCATACCAATGAAGTAAATAGAAGTAGGAAGAATGGATGGTCACTACTCCTAGTAACACTACAAGCTAGTAAAATAAAAATACTTTATTACAAAAAAAGACTGGACATCATAGTAGAACCACTCTGACGCGTTTCATCCCTACATGGGACTTTATCAAAGAGTACTTTGATAAAGTCCCATGTAGGGATGAAATGCGTCAGAGTGGTTCTACTATGATGTCCAGTCTTTTTTTGTAATAAAGTATTTTTATTTTAAAAGCTTGTAGTGTTACTAGGAGTAGTGACCATCCGTTCTTCCTACTCCCCCTACAGATGTGGGGCCACCGGTTCTTCCCTGCAGGTGTCCCCCGTGGACCCGGCAGCCTGGTACCCGTGAGAAGCCCGAGGATACCTTAGGTGGTCTCCAGAGGTCTCCCGCTGACCAAAAGGAACCAACCCTGTATGTTAAAAAAATAAACATGTCCTATACATTATAAACATCAATCCTTTCCCCCCCCCCCCCGCAACACATACAGTACAATAATGTGCAAAATAACTATTATCCAGTTAGGGATAATAGATTATCTGCCCATTATTAAACACATGATGAAGCCACTGTACAATGAATGGGTGAAGGGTGGGTATTGGGCCATGGTTGGCTTAACCCCTTAATTACCTTTGCGGTTATTATCTGATAAGGTGATAAAGGGGTTAATTGATCTCAGAATGTAATTGCAATGTATTGGCTATGTATTTTACTGGCAACGGAGTACACGGATTTTGCTGGCGAGGAGGCTTCTTATTGATGAGGTCAGTAGAACTTTATTTATTTTATTATACTAGTTAATGTGTTTAATAATGGGCATATAATCTATTATCCCTATCTGGATAATAGTTATTTTGCACATTATTGTACTGTTTGTGTTGTGGGGGGGGGGGGGGGGAATTGTTGTATTTAATGTATAGGACATGTTTATTTTTTTAACATACAGGGTTGGTTCCTTTTTGTCTGTGGGAGACCTATGGAGACCACCTGAGGTATCCTCGGGCTTCTCACGGGTACCAGGCTGCCGGGTCCACGGGGGACACCTGCATGGAATAACCGGTGGCCCCACATCTGTGGGGGCACCACGGACCCGTAGGGACCACCTGTGGGTCCCCAGACACCCGTGGGAACCACCCGAGGCCCCTCAGACACCTGTGGGTCTGACCCAGGGCCCCCCAGGCATCTGCGGGCCTACCGTGGAGACCCCATTGTGGCCCACGGTGACCCGCGGAGCCCACCTGGTGGACCATGGCGCCTGGTGGGAACCACCAACAGGCCTCCAGACCCTGTTTGAAAAATGGTGCTGGGCTACTGTAGATCTGTGAGATGACCCGTCAGGCCCACAAGGGACTCCCGTGGGCCTGGGGTATTAACCCTTTATGTAAAATAATAAATCATGTATTTATGGGGGGGCACAGGGGGTGGGTTATGTATTTAAGAAATAAAATTATGTTTATTGTGGGGCAGTGTATTGTTTTTATTGTGGGTACTGTGGGTGGGGGAAGGGGGTATTGGCCCCACGGGTATGTGGGTAGGCCTCCCAGCTGGGTATTGGGTGAGAGAGGGTGGTTAGGCCTCACAGGGTGGGGGGGTTAGTGGGGAAGGGTGTGTAGGCCTCCAGAGTGGTGGGTGAGAGTGGGTTAACCCCTTAATGACTGTAGCGGTTAATAACCGCTATGGTGATTAAGGGTTTAGGGGACATTACATTGGCTGTTTTTATTCTTAGTCATGTTTTGCAGCATCGGAGGGGGCATGGACAGTGGTGAAGATGAGGATGGCCTTCATCGTGTCAGCCGGACATGGGTGAGTACTATATGTATTTATTGTTCTTTATGTATTTTAAATGGGCAAATTCACTATTATCCATATGTGGATAAAAGTAATTTTGCACATTACTATACTGTATGTGTTAAGGGTGGTGTATTTATGTGTTGTAATTTTTTTGGGGTGCACTGTATTGGTACTGCAGGCCTGCGGGGAACACCCGAGGCCCCCGCCGGCCCATAGTATCATTGATGTGCATATATGTGTATGTTAGGGGGATATAGGGGTTGTTGCTGTAATATATATATATATATATATATATTTAGTGTGGGGCTGTTGTGTTTGTATTTTTTTTATTGTGGGTAGCGGGGGTGGGTGAAGGGGGTATTAGCCCCAACGGTGGTTATTTAGGGCTTGCGGGTGGGTAGCGGGAGGGCTTAACCCCTTCATGACCGTAGCGGTATTAACCGCTAAGGTCATGAAGGGTTTAAGTGCACCTGCAACCCCCCCTCAAGCCCTAAACAACCACCAAGGGTCAAATACCCCCTTCACCCACCCCCGCTACCCACAATAAACCTGGCACAGCTGGTTAACCCCTTCATTGCCTTAGCGGTTAGCCGCTAAGGTAATGAAGTGGGCTTTAAATGCATTATTCCTGTCTCGGATGCATGCCGGGGGGCTCCGGTGCTGGTATTAATGGTATCAGCTCCGGAGACCTCCGGCATCAATCCCAGACAGGAAAAAGGCCTGAATTTTTTCTAAGTGCCGTTCTGCCGCTCATCCGCAGCCTCTCACCAGCAACTTGTCTACTTTTTGTGGCGAGCCGGATAGCCGTGAAAAATACCATTTTAGAGTGGCGCAAAGCTACTTGCCACTACTAGAATTGAGCGTGGTTGAAAAAATGGCTAGTTGTGGCGCAAAGTGCCTTTTTGGCGCGCCGATGGCGGAAAAAAAAACCGCCAAACAACTTGGCGTTTTTTTTGCTTTTCGCCCCTTACTGAATCGGGGTATGCATTTTTGGCATAAAACGGGCGAGAAGTGCCTTTGCGCCGCTTACTGCATGACCCCCAATGTGTCTATGTATCGGGGTCCACAGTTACAGGATACCCCAAAAGTTAGATCCGGGAATCAAGTGAGATTCCCAGATACATCCAAGCACATTGCTCAAGGCAAACTCCAACCCTGAAAACATTCTTGCGACTCACCGGCAGGATTCCTGCTGCAGCATAATCCAGACAAGGTAAACGGGGCATGAAGGGGTTAATGTATACCTAAAATTTACAGGGGAACCATAGTATAAGGAGTTATAGGGGTTCAGGGGATGCTCCAGCTATATGATAAATCTGTGAGTGTTTTTTGTATGTAAAACGTTTAAAAGTATTTTCTAGAGTGTGGCATGGATGAAGCTAGTGAGTGTAGGCAGTATATCCCCTTACTGCATCCCTGACACCATAACAGGGACTTGCACATTTTTTATGACACAAGATACAGGACACAGTATATTTTATTAAAGAGTTATGTTTAATATGTATATGTACTGATAACCTGTGAATGAACTGTTGGATTTCCCAGTCCTGGATTCCAAGGGACCAGATAGCTACCATGCGTGGTGCCTATGGGTCTGTGCGGAGTCCGGACTTGAAAGCCTCCAGGATGCCGAGGTGTTATGGCAGGAGGGGTACTGTAATTAAACTTGAGTACCTCCGTCCTGGGCTAACACAGGGCTATCCGGACACCATTTGCCCTGCCCCTGACTCTGTGGAGCCTGGACAGTGGGTGGGCTCAGTATGCTAAGAGGCAGAAGTGCCAGGTTGGCGCATGCCTCTTAACAGACTGAGAAAAGGTGCCCACCCAGATTTACGATACCTGCAAATTGGTGATTGGCTGGCAGGAGAATTCCCACACGCTTATAGGCTGTAGAGGTTTGTGAATGGGACACTGAAACCCATAAGAAACCTTGCAGCCAATGAGGAGGGCAGATTCCAAGTGCCAAACCATCAGTATCAAATTCAAAGATGCTCAGTGAAGAATAGACGCGATCCGGCTTCAGAGATTTTGAGTGAAATTTTTTTCTAAGTCCCGCTTTTTGAGAATGGAGCGGTCGTGGCTGGCATTGCATGCCAAAATCAGTTCCTGGACTTTCGTGAGTACCTATGGAGGTAATTTTTGTGAATTTTGTTTAAAGGACAAGTTTATTCGTTAGCCCCGTTCCCAGTAAGTGTGTTAACCGTGTAAATTGTGTTACATTGTGTGTATGTCTTTTCCTAAAATAAATTACAATTTATTTTACTTCCTTGCTTTGCTCAATCATATGATCCCGGTATAAAAAGGTGATGATAAACCTGGTCTCCCGTGACAATGCCCATGTTCTCAAAATCAAACGTAGTGGTCGCGGCTTTGATTTTTTGCCGATTTTGGGTCCAGGGACTTGGTGTTATCTCACAATCAAAAGAGTCCAAGTTCTCAGAAGAGAAGGGAGCGGTGGCGTGTGGAACTTCATACCGATTTGGAAAACAGGAGATTCCAGGCTAAGTCCCGGTCCGAGTAAAACTCTTATTTAGATTTACCTGCACCTAGAAGAGTCTAGTTTTCAACCCCCAGACCCCCAGTAAGTGTGTTTTCATCAGTATTTTGTGTTTCACTGTGTGTGTGCGCATTTATGTGAATAAATTACAATTTATTTGATTACATTGTTTTGCTCAATGAATGATCCTGGTAAAAAGGTGTAAACTGCCTGGTCTCCCATGACAGAGCCGTGTTTTTATTTAAATTTTAATACGTGTGTGGGAGCAGGGGGTCTCTGGAGCTGAATTGCATTAACTTTGTCTGGGGACCACCTGCTTCCTGAGTTACAGGCTTCGGTATGGGGTGCCGATATCTCCTATGCGTTTAAATGTCCAGGTCACATAACACTGGAGATTTAAACATTGCATGGGGATACCAGCACCCCATAATGGGGCCTGTAACCCAGGAAACAAGGGGTCACCAGAACTGAAATTAATGCGGTATTCAAATTAAAATAAAAACACCTTTATTACTTTAGCGGCTTGTAAGAGACGTGAGCAGAGGTACGCAATGGAGACAGTTTAATGTGAAACTAAAATTAGGCTTTATTGCGCCTGTCCCTTTAACACAGCAGACAATTCAAAAAAAGCCAAAGAAAAAACCTACTCCGCTTTGGAGAATGTCTACAATGTAGTCCAGCCCTCTCTAGCTGGGTGGTTAACTAAGCTAATTACCAGCACATATATATAAAAAAAATATATTTAATGTGCCACAAAGAAATCCAAGGTTTCAGCAGAATCTCACTGCCTTTATCAGGAGTAAGAAGTGAGATTCTGCCGAAACTTTGGATTTCTTTGTGGCACATTAAATATTTTTTTGCATAAGCCCGTGTGCCTGCTTCCCTTCTCTTCACTGAATTTCCTTGGGATGTCTGGACCTCCCTGGACACAGTGCACCAGCAGATAAGTACCCCCCTCCAGCACCATATTTCAGTGTGCATGTACTACTCTCTATCACTCTACCTCTATTTGCAGGAACATAACAATAAAAAATACAAACTAATTGCTCCTAACCCCTTACTCCCCTTAGTGACTAGTAACCGCTATAGTAATTAAGTGGTTACCTTCCCTCCCCCGCTACCCACCCAGGTGGCCTAACCACCCTCTCCATGGCAACAACCCCCATCCTCTACCCATTGATTGGCACAGTGGTACATCATGCCCATATAATATGGCCATGATTAGCCACTATGGCAGTCAATAGGCAACCTAAAAAAAAATCACCAAAAATAAACCAGAATAAAAAAACCATTCACCAAAAATAAACCAAGAATTAAACAAAGCAAACACCAGAAAAAAACAAAGCAAACATCAAAAATAAGTCAGAATTAAAAAAAAAAAAAAAAAAGAATCACACAAAATAAAGAGTACCCCCTCTCAGCAGGGTCCCAGATCAGGTTTTTACCTTGTTCTTGCAGGGAGGAAGCGGGACCCGTAGCAGAGAGAAGCCGCCCACGCCTTACTTCACGGCCACGGGAGGCTGCAGCGTGCGCCTCTCTAGCACCACAAGGGGGGGGGGGGTTCTGTCCTCGCTCGCCGCCGATTCCCTGTCTATTTGTGCTCCACGGGGCACCTGGGACCTCACCACCTCTCTCCTCCGGTCCCACAGCTGGAACCGAGTCGTGTGGGCGGAAGAGGGGAAAGTTCTGCAGCGGGGGCAGGGGCTCGCAGGAGGCCCCCCCGAGCACCGACAACTGCTCACCGGAGTGTCGAGCAGGTACATCAGAGCCCAGTAAATCTCTGAACTCAGTCCTGGGGGGTTTATTTATTAATTTCTTGCTTTTTTTTCTTCTTTTTTTGCTATAATATTTATGCTTTATAGGGCTATTCAGATGGAGGGGCTCGGGAGCTTGTTCCTCAAGCTGTCATTCCGCTCGACGTCACCGGAAGTCTCGTCGGATCCTTTTTGAAGATCCGTTGAACGCTGCTAGTGGCAGCGCTGACCACGGGACAAAGGTTATACTGTGGACACGGTGTGGGGGTACACGGTGGTGGGCACAAGGTATACACTCCTAGGTGGGAGTGAATGACATTTAGGACTTCGGTACATGTTATGGGGTTATGACCCAAGAGAAGTAGTGTTGCAGAGTGACACAGTTATTATTGCTGATGCATGTGTATGTATTATGGTTTGTTGCTTCATATAGTAAATGTTTATATGTATACCCCTGTGTATGTGGTTACTATATGCGGGTCCTGTGTGGGGTACATTCTACATTCCTAGAATCCTACATAGGTGGAGGCGCTGTAAGAAAGATCGTTGAGAGGATTCACCCCAGGCTCTCACTGGCGGAGGCTCAGGCCTCCTGTGAGCCTAACAGGTATACTGCACAACACCTGGTAACATATAGGTTCCCCCTCACATGCACTCTATCTGCGATTCAGGTAGGGGGAACAAACGTTACATTTGGAGGCGCTGCTGAGACCTGGGGTGCCCTGCTTAAAATTAAAGCTGTGCATCATAAAAGATCAGCAACATGTTAACTCCCTCACGTCAGGATGTCCATGCTTGGGCCTTCAAGGTTCGGGAACCACCCAGTTATGTAGTGGCAGTAGGGAATGTTCCCGCGTTAGTAGCAGAAAGTGATATCCGGAACTCCCTGAGGAAGCCCCTGGGCTTAGATCAAGTATGGTACCTGGGCAGAGAGTTCGACGCTACTTTCCATCGGAGCACCTTACTATTCACTGTGGTGCAGGACATATGCCAGGAGATGGCTCCGGTTACCCTACTAGCCCCTGAGGCCCCGCCAGAATGCTACCCCCTTATAAACTCGGACTTACCAAAAATACGGACAATGTTTTCATCAGTGGACGCTACCCAGACCCCTCAGGTCCCAGATGAACCATCCACCAGTACTTGGCCACCTACTGCACCGGTGTCCAGTACTCCAAACAGGGTAGACCCTCTCCCGCCCAAAGTCTCCTTTACTCCAAGCGCTCTCACCAGAGCTACTAGTTGGGCTGAAAGTCCGCCCCCTTCACCAGCCCCCACTCCCCGTGGGATGAACCTCCGGCCTATCAGAGACAGTCGCGTAACTAACGAAGGCTCAGTAATGGGGGTGACCTTGCCGCAGTTCATAGAGGCCATTACCATGGCATCCCAGTCACAAAACTACCGCAAACTCAAAGCCTTCTCTGGAGTACTCCCGACACCACGGGGGGAAGAAGGAATAGACTCTTGGAAGGAGAATACGTTCAAAATAGTGGAAGAATGGTCATGCACTGACACAGGGAAATGACAGCGCATCATGGAATGTCTTAGGCTACCAGCTTCTACCATCGTAGCCATCCACAGGGAACAACACCCAGATCAGACGCCGCTGGAAATGGTGGAATTTCTGCTGGAAGCATATGGGTTGGCGGAAGATGAAGGAGCAATCTGGACAAGGTACTACAGAATAATCTCTACCAGAAAGAGTGGGAAGAGTTGTCGGCATTCATACACTGCCTCCAACTAGTCTTAGGAACCCTACTCAATCGTAAGTTGATCCCCGCCTCAGGGATGGATGTGGCACTTCGTAAACAGTATCTGCGGGGGTCAAGCCCCACTCACCCCATAACCAATGTGATCCGCAGCAAACTAATGGAAGGGAGTCCTCCTACGTTCACCAGATTGTTGCGCCAGGTGAAAGTCCATGAAGCACATGCAATGTTACAATCTCCCGCGAAACCCAAGGGGTCATCTATACCGAAGGGCAAGGGGCCTATTGAGAAGAACAATGAATCTGCCACCCCGTCCAAGGGGTACAAGCCAAAAGCCTCAGGAAGAACATCTCCCATGTACAAGATGCGGCCTGAACGCAGTGAGGTCGTTTGCTATAACTGCGGTAAGAAGGGCCACTTCTCCAGTGACTGTCCAGAGAGGGGAAAAAAAACCCAAATAGAGGAAATTCAGCCCGGTCAATGGTCTGTCACGTACAGACGGCAGAGTCTGACCCAAAAACCCCTACTGGGTTCTATGAGGCCCCACCTGATCCCAGCACAAGTGATGACGCCTCACCATGGGATGCTTACAGTCAGGTAGGCCCATCGGCCATTGTGCATGTTGTACTAGAAGGGATCTATGCCTCTGCCCTACTGGACACCGGATCCCAAGTGACCATAATATACCGAAAATTCTATGACCAGCACCTCAAACACTACACCTTGTGGTCGGCGGAACATATGAAGGTGAGGGGGTTAAGTAACGAAGATTACCCCATCAATGGGATTGTAAGGGTTCAACTGGAGATACTCCAATTGAACACCGGCAAGAAACACTCCATGCATGTGGAAGCAATGGTATGTCCTGAGCCTCAAGAAAAGTGCAAGTACCCGATCATCTTGGGAACGAATACTGATATAGTGCGAGCTGTAATCAGGGCATACTTGAAAGAGATCAACGAGTTACCGATGGCCAATCTGCTCCTCGACCCCGTCCTATGAGTGCAATAGGGTATAGCGTCACGGGGACCTTTACAACCGTCAAGCCAGACTGACGACAATTTTACCAGGGGGAGTGCAACGTATGGCCGTCTGGTGCTGCTATCCCGATCGAGATGAGGCTGACCATCTTTTCTCTCTGGAGAGTACCCCTGAGGAGGACGTTCAGAGAGGGTATAGGGTAATACCCGAAGTGAGAGAATGGACGACTAAAATTCCCCTACGAACTTGTGTATATGTTCAGGACATCTCCCCATTCCCGATGGACCTTGATGCGGGACAAAGTTTTGGCCGCATATATCCGGTCAGTCCTGTAGAAACAGTGCCACAGGTGAACACCGTGGTAGTGGGTGAGCAGTTAGTCGACCTGGACTTCAACTTTGGAGATTCGACGCTGCCAACTGAGTGGAAAGGTCGACTAACAGCCAAGTTGAAGGAACGACGGACTGTGTTTTCCACAAGCGAGATGGATGTGGGTTGCAGTCGCAGCGTCCAACACACCATTAGATTGAGTGACGCCACTCCGTTCCGTGAACGCTCTCGTCGAATCGCTCCCAGGGATGTGGAAGATGTAAGGAATGTCCTGAAAGAAATAGAGACCGCTGGGATTTTGACGGAGTCTCGGAGCCCTTACGCCTCACCCATAGTGGTGGTAAGGAAGAAGAATGGATCCGTAAGACTGTGTGTCGATTATCGAACCCTGAACAATCGTATGGTACCCGACCAATACAACCTTCCTCGCATTGAAGAGATTCTGAAGGCTCTAAACGGGAGCCAATGGTTCAGTGTTCTCGACTTACGATCTTGGTACTACCATGTACCTATGAGTGCAAAGGACCAGGAAAAGACAGCCTTCGTCTGCCCTCTGGGTTTCTACCAATTTACGCGTATGCCCCAAGTCATATGTGGGGCCCCCGCTACCTTCCAGCGACTGATGGGGGAAACTATCGGAGACATGAACCCTCGGGAGTGTCTAGTCTACCTAGACGACATCATTGTCTTCGGAAAGACCCTGGAAGAGCATGAAAAGCGGTTGCTTAAGGTAATAGACCGTCTTGGTAAACAAGGGTTGAAGTTGTCACTTGTCAAGTGCCGTTTCTTTTACACCTTGGTGACTTATGTGGGAAACATCGTGTCTGCACAGGGAATTGCCACCGATCTGGCCAAAGTAGAAGCGGTAGTGAATTGGCCTCATCCTGAGAATGTCACGGAGCTACGATCATTCCTGGGCTTCTGTGGATATTATCGTCGCTTCGTGGAGGGGTACTCCAGTCGAGCTAAACCCCTTAACAATCTTTTGAAGATATATCCCGAAGATACGGTACGGAAGGCCACTTCGGCCCATCAGCCGTTCGGTGATAAGTGGACGTCCCAATGTGAACGGGCCTTCCTGAATCTGAAGAAAAGTCTGACGGAAGCCCCGGTGCTTGCATACGCTGATCCAGAACAACCCTACGTTATGCACGTGGATGTCAGTCTCAATGGACTGGGCGCAGTCTTACATCAGAAGCACCCAAAGGGTCTTCGGCCCATAGCCTACATCAGCCGCAGTCTGACACCCAGTGAACAAAAATACCCCTTACACAAATTAGAGTTTCTGGCTCTCAAATGGGCGGTCACAGGAAAACTCCATGATTATCTTTACGGTGTAACGTTTGAGGTAAGGACGGACAACAATCCCCTCACGTACATTCAGACGTCCGCCAAATTGGATGCATCAGGTCACCGATGGCTGGAAGCCCTGTACAATTACCAATTCTCTCTGAAGTATAAGCCAGGGCCTTTGAACATCAGAGCTGACGCTCTCTCACGACAACGATGATGAGTGGAAAGAAATCCCAGGACCAGGGATGCGAGCTATGTTTAGCACAGCCGCCATCATCAACGATCAAGTGGCCTTCTCAGAACTATGGGTCGCAGACCCTTTAGGATGCCAGTCACAGGCTATTCCAGCCGCCTACTGCGATCCAAAGGGGATGAATATAACTCACGACAAGGTGATACGATGGAAAGACCTGGTGGACTACCAAGTGAGAGATCCGGTAATCAGCATCATTGGACAAGCTGTTTAAAGAAATAATTTGGCTCTTCTGAAGTGTGCTCCTAGAGACCTGATCGCTTTGCTAATGCGTGAGGTGGACAAGTTTGAAATTGACAATTGCTTACTCTATCAGGTAGTACAATATCACAACCACCCTGATAGGCGACAATTGGTCCTACCCCAGAACTTAAGATATATATGGTATTGAAGTCTCTACATGATAAACATGGACATCTCGGTGTAGAGATGACGTTTGGATTGGTCAGAGACCGCTTCTTCTGGCCCAAGATGCGAGAAGCGGTGGAACAACACTGTCGCCGTTGTTCCCGATGTATACAACGCAAGACCCTGCCTACCAGAGCCGCTCCCATGGGCCATCTGAAGAGTTCTGGCCCAATGGACATAGTGTGTATGGACTTTCTGTGCATTGAGCCGGATACCCGAGGAATATGCAATGTGCTGGTCATCACGAACCATTATACTCGGTATGCTCAGGCTTTCCCCGCTAAAGACCAGAAAGCCATCACCATGGCAAAAATACTATGGGAGAAATACTTTGTTCACTACGGTCTTCCAAACCGGCTTCACTCAGACCAAGGTCGAGATTTTAAGAGCACTCTGATTCGGAAATTTCTCAAAATGCTGAACATCGCTAAATTGCGAACGACTCCGTACCATCCTGAAGGAGACGCTTTGCCAGAACGATTTAATATGACCTTATTGGACATGCTCGGAACCCTAAAGAGTGCTCAGAAGAATGAATGGAGTTGACACGTGGAGACCCTGGTTCACGCGTACAACTGTACCCTCCATGAGTCAACTGGATTCTCCCCACACTTCCTTATGTTTGGACGAGAGGCGAGACTGCCAGTAGATGTACGTCTTCGAGTTTCAACAGATGGGATACACAATGCTACCCATTTCAAATATATGCAAAGACTTAAGGACAATTTGCAACAGGGTTACCAAGAGGCTGAGAAGCCTACAGCTAAACTGAATGCGGACAATAAAAGACGATACGATCATAAAGTCAAACATCGGGAGCTTCGTCTCGGGGACGCTGTTTTGCTTCGTAATCTGGGAATCCCCGGAAACATAAATTGGCTGACCGATGGAGAGATGGTGTATATGAGGTAGAGTCACAAATGCCTGGCCTCCTGGTCTACCGCATCAAAGACACTGAAGGCCGGGTAAAGGTCTGGCATCGTAATCATCTTCTCCCCATTCCACAAGTGGGAGACGAGGAATCAGAAATTCTGGCCACACCACTGAACGGTGAGCCAGATTCATCAGAGATTGGTCAAGAGACTGTAAATATACATACCAACTCTGAAACTCCTGAATATCCTATGGAAGGACCCTCTCAAAGGGATCCTCCTACTGAAGGGGCATCTCCCGGAGGAGCTATGGGTAAAGGGCCCCGTAGGCCAACGCCTACTAAGATGGCCCCAGCGGGCCAGCCTTTGGATGCACAAAGCCCGTGCTTTGTGCCAAACAGAGACTGTTCAGAGACATTTCTCCCCTCAAGGGAAGAGGCGGAGCCTCAGGACTGTACCTATTACTCCCCAGAGGGAGTTGCTGAAGAACAGCTCCTAAGGAGCCAAAGAGTTAGGTACCCTCCAAATCGGGTAACCTATGATCAAGTTGGGGCACCCCACTATGAGGCTCAGCAGTGGTCTCGTAGCAAAATACAATCTGTAATTGTAATGCTCACAGAATTGTGTAACATCGTTTAAAGCAATTCGATGTGTTAAGTTGTATTCTTATTGATATGCATTTTTATTATATAACTCATGTATATAGTTGTATAAGTTGTATCGGCCCAAGCGAGGTCGTTGGGGTTTTACCAGGGGGAGGATGTAGCCAGGTCCCCCTCTGGGTGTCTGACCCTCCCACCCATCACTGTGCCCACCTCTGGGCTCCCCCAGGTCTGCGGCGGCCGGGTGCGGGGACGCGAAGGTGCGCGGACATGTGCGTGCCATGCGCGCGTCTCGGCTTGAGCAGTGGCGGTGTCTGGCGGCTGCCGGGAGAGTGTGGGGAACGGCAGTGGTTGTGCAGGGTGGTGTCATCTTGCGCATGCGCAGTTGGAGCTCTGGTGGCCCTTACCAGTTGCGCATGTGCGAGGACAAGTGCGCGAAGGGCTAGCCTACCAGGGAAGGCTCTTGGAAGGGACTACAAGTCCCATGAGCCTCATGAGTGCCCCACATGACGCCAGGGAGCCAATAGGACTGGAGTATCTCCCTGCTCTCAGGGATTGATACATTTCGTGCGCTGGAGACACGGGAGTCGGCGCCAGGACAATCTAGGGGAAGGAGGTGAGGGTGCAGGGGTCAGTGACCCACTGCACTAGGGCAGCAGCCCCCTAGGCCCTAGTTAGCCCTGAGCCACTCAGTAGTCTTGTGTTATTGCAGGGACAGGCCCTAGGTTAGGGATCCTGCCCGTTTTAGTGCCAGCAGTACAGTTAGGGACACAGCTGACGCTGCGCTTCCCATTCCAAGGCTTGGGATCAGGCCTACTCCGCAGAGAGAGCGGAATCATATCCTGATGGACAGCCCAGCCTGAGCACCGCGCTGGTGGAAATGGACGTCGCCCAGGAGGTCGTCGGATCCTTTTTGAAGATCCGTTGAACGCCCAGGTGCAGCCGCACTGGGCAGGTATTGTTAATTAAGTGCACCAACTACAGAGTACTCACACATAGTGGCAGCGCTGACCACGGGACAAGGGTTATACTGTGGACATGGTGTGGGGGTACACGGTGGTGGGCACGAGGTATACACTTCTAGGTGGGAGTGAATGACATTTGGGACTTCGGTACATGTTATGGGGTTATAACCCAAGGGAAGTAGTGTTGCAAAGTGACACAGTTATTATTGCTGATGCATGTGTATGTATTATGGTTTGTTGCTTCATATAGTAAATGGTTATACGTATACCCCTGTATATGTGGTTACTATATGCATGTCCTGTGTGGGGTACATTCTACATTGCTAGAATCCTACATAGGTGGAGGCGCTGTAAGAAAGATCGTTGCAGAGGATTCACCCCAGGCTCTCACTGGCGGAGGCTCAGGCCTCCTGTGAGCCTAACAGGTATACTGCACTACAGCTGGCAACATATAGTTTCCCCCTCACATGCACTCTACCTGCGATTGGGGTACGGGGAATACCCGTTACACAATATTCTCAAAATTGTTAAATGTTCAGGTTTTTAGCTTTTCCTCATTTTGACTCACATCAAACATAAAAGAAGACACTGCATATATTTATGTGATAGATCATATCAAAGTGTAAATATTTTAAATGTATTGTGAACTCTAATGACCGGTAGCTACTGTATACAGGCATACCCCACATTAACGTACGCAATGGGACCGGAGCATGTATATAAAGCGAAAATGTACTTAAAGTGAAGCACTACCTTTTCCCCACTTATTGATGCATGTACTGTACTGCAATCTTCATATACGTGCATAACTGATGTAAATAACGCATTTGTAACAGGCTCTATAGTCTCCCCGCTTGGCACAGCTTCGGTACAGGTAGGGAGCCGGTATTGCTGTTCAGGACGTGCTGACAGGCGCATGCGTGAGCTGCCGTTTTCCTATTGAGCGATATGTACTTACTCGTGAGTGTACTTAAAGTGAGTGTGTGAGGACCCGGTTTCCTGAGGGGGCTATGTGGGTGAAGGACGGTGATTTGAGAAGATGTTCCGCAGAATAAATAGAATAACATGGAGTTTGATACATAACTCTGATATTCACGCCATATTAGTGTTGAGTAAAGAATAAGAAGCTGGAGATAAGCAAGTTATATAAATTCATTTTGCTACACTTGAGGGTTTGTGTTATGTAAGGAAACGGAAATATATCAATCATATCGTGTAAATGGGGACACTATTAGACAAATAGTAGTATTTTTAAAGTGGCCTTTTTTAATATAAATAATGTTTTCTTGTGTCTTGGTTCCTACTTTTGAAAATCTCATCACCCTATACATAGGTCTATTAATTTCCTATTCAGTGTCCCTTCTTCCTCCAGATTAACCCTCTAACTGCCTGTAGGATAAGCCTGCAATGCTTTGTGGGCTTATCCTATATCCTCTGAACCGACGGATTGGTGCCATTTTCAGTTAATTGGGGAATGGGAATTTTTTGGCTGAAAACACTTTGGCGAATGCTGAATATAGACTAAGGGGGTTATGCACTAAGCTCCATTAAGTCACTTTTAGAGCACACAGTGCTTTGAGAACGTGATGTTGCGCTGAACCCGATGCACTAAGCAACGCAAACAGACACTTTGCGCTCTAAAACTGACATTTTTCAGGAATTTTTTCTAGTCCAACTTTGCTCGTTCGCAACCCTGTTTGCGTTAAATTCTGCTCTTAAGCGGGATGCACTAAGCAACGCAACCTTAGCGTACGCAAAAGTTGCATTGATCAGAACACGTCAGGTCAGAGTAAACGCAAAGAAATCTGGACTTATGTAGCCCCCTGTACACAGAAAGGGGCTATATATATCTTTCTCCTACTGTTAAGGGCAGGCACCAGTAGTAATCATGGGTTTTCCCCCTTCACGCCCTGCCTTGAGGGATAGATGCAGGCCCCTGACTCTGCTGCAGGCATGAGACAGAGGGGAGGTCCTGCTGACATCATGAGGGGTGGGGCTGACTCTATTTAGTAGCCAGTTCCTGTGAGGACGTGGGCTTGTTATGTGGGAGTTGGAGGAGAGAAGTTCTGCCCTGGGACCAGAAGAGAGAGGCTAGGTCCTATGAGTTTGGAGAGTGAGCAGAGCTAGAGTGGACCAATGCCCCTCACCCTACTGAGGGGGTGAGGGGGAGATTCTACCCCCACCCACAGGATACCCTCTGAGGTGGGCATTGGGGGTATTGGGGCTCCCCACAGACCATCCTGCAGGAGTACAGTCTGGAGGAGAGGAGAAGAGGAGGAGGTCTGGTGTACCTTTGGAGTGCCTTGGGCATATAACCTGTCGTGTACTACTGCGGCTGTGTGCCAGATAAGAGACAATAAAGACACTGCTGATTTTACATAAGTCTGTGTGATTCTGGAGCATTCACCCTGGGACGAGGGTTATTCTTCTATAAGGGTCCTACCCCACATCCCTGGGAAGTTATAGAGGATGGAGGCGCTGCATCACTAAGGAAATGGAGGCAACTACCCCAGAAGCCTGATCCTGTGTCCCCAACATCACCGCGGGAAACTCAGGCCCTCCTGTTACCGGCAGGTACACACCACCAAAGCACATGTAGCCAGCCCTCACTACACCCTAGATATGGCATCTGTGTCTGGGGGGGGGGATATGGGTTACATTTGGAGGCGAGCTGCTGAGATCAGAAACAGGACAGGCTTTAAGAGAAGCAGAACGGGAAGAGTGAAGTGCACTCTCCGTGCAAGTGCTGGAGAAAGTAGGGCATGTCATACCAGGGGTAGTCAGGGGAGCGTAGACTCCCACACAGTACGCCCTGGGTGCCCTAAGAGGGTGGCGTAAGATGGGTGCCTAGCTATAGCTGTTCTAGTCCCTTGAGGCAGATAGTGTGAGGCAACTGGGGAGGTTAGCCTGTTAACTTGTCCAGGGACCATGGCCCAGGGCCCGCACTATGAGTGGCCAAAAGTAGGGACGCCCGTACTTAGGGAGATGCCCGGTACACTAGCCAGCACCCACATAAAATGCACCACAGAGCACTTGCAGGAACAGTCACCGAGTATAGTGCACAGAGAAGGATTTCTGCCTAGCCTGGGGTATGCCACATCATATCAGTGGGCACAGTCAGAAAGCATGCAGAGAGCATCCGGGAGTGTTAAGGAGCAAGTGGAGGTCCATCAGTGTCTAGGAACGTGGTACACCGTAGACACTGAGAATAGTGCACATTTACATGTGGTGGGCTCATCGAAGATGGCGGCCGTCACTACATGTGCTCTGCGGAGCAAAGAAGAATCCAAAAGCAGTTAGCAGCCGAACTAAAATGGCGATTCCCGCCAATCCTGGAGCGCGCACGTGAATCGTGCAAAGAGACTGTACGAGAAATGTCCCCTGCAAGAGGAGCGGCGCGAAAGCCAAAAGCCCACCCACCTGTGCTGTGACTGGCCAACAAACCAGGCCACGTCACACTGAACGAAGGAGTGCCCCACCTCTTGTTTCCACCAGAGGGAGGGGGCACAAGGAGAGCCAATCAGGAGATCCTTCCCCAGCAAAGGGAGGGACAGGAAGCGAGAGCGAGGAGCTTCACTTCTGCCTGACATTCGAGGAGCAAGAAGCTGAAACATTGAACTGTTCCACCCCTGAGATAAGAATGTCCGAACTGAGCACCACGATTTACCAGCTACCAGGAGGCTTACTGGTAGTGGAGGTGGAGGGCCACAAATACCTCCGGTGTCTGTGCGTCCACTGCGGGATACCCGGAGCGGTCCCAAGCACTAAGGCACGATGCCCTCAATGCGGCACGTACTACCTGTGGCCTAACGAGCCATGGCCACTGATGGAGACCCCGCGGGGTGCCTCTCCGGAAACACTAACGGAGGTGGTGGAGACAAAAGACAAGGCTGTCCTAGTTCCCCAGCCAGCTACAGAGCTGAGAGAACCGTCGGCGGAGAAGAGCGCGACCGCAGTGGAGGTACCGGAGCGAGCCCGTTTCGTACCAATACCCACTGGCGGTATCGCCCAAGAACCCGGTGACTCCCTTGCGGCGGATCCGATAGTAATAGCCCTCACTACACCCTAGATATGTCATCTGTGTCTGGGGGGGGGGAATATGGGTTACACTTAGAAAAAATTATTGCTTTTCATCTTTGCATGCACAAAACCCATACAACAGGCCAGCGGGTGTCCACGGCTGACCCCGCAGGGGTCCCCGAGGGAGCCCGGGGGTCGCGCGAGTGTCCCCAGCTGACCCCACAGGGGTCCAGGGGTCCCCGGCTCACCAAGCGGGGGTCCCCACGGGAGTGCATGGGTCCCCGCGGGAGTGCAGGGGTACCCGCGGGCCTGCGGTAGCAATGTTGCACATCCAAAAATAATAAAAAATATCTATAACTAAATACACCCCCCTAACACATACTATACAGTAATGGGCAAAATTACTATTATACACATATGGATAATAATGCATTTACCCATTTAAAATACATATAACTTTCAATAAATACAGTAAAAACATATTCCACTTACCTTTTACAGGCACCCATGATGAAGGCCGTCTTCATCCTCATCTTCATCCTGCCCATGCCCCCTCCGATGCTGCAAGACATAGGCAAGAATAAAAACAGCCAATGTAATGTCCCCTAACCCCTTAATCACCATAGCGGTTATTAACCGCTACAGGCATTAAGAGGTTAACCCACCCTCACCCACCACTCGGGAGGCCTACATACCCTCCCCCACTAAGCCACCCACCCCATGAGGCCTAACCACCCTCACCCACTACCCAGACGGGGGGCCTACGCACATACCCTTGGGGACAATACCCCCTCCCCCCACCCCCAGTGCCCACAATAAAAACAACACACAGCCCCACAATACACATCATTCTATTTATTAAATACATTACCCACCCCCTGTGCCCCCCCATAAATACATGATTTATT
This sequence comes from Ascaphus truei, assembly GCF_040206685.1. Taxonomy (NCBI): domain Eukaryota; kingdom Metazoa; phylum Chordata; class Amphibia; order Anura; family Ascaphidae; genus Ascaphus; species Ascaphus truei. Next base: position 195,459,779 of record NC_134487.1, on the reverse strand, counting down.
CTTTTACATACAGGGTTCATACCCCAGCCCCACGCGAGTCCCCGGTGGGCCCGGCGGGTCACCTCACAGACCTACAGGGTACCAGCAACTTGTTTCATACAGGTTCTGGAGGCCTGTTGGTGGGTCCTGCCAAGCATCATGGCCCCCAGGTGGTCTCCGCGGGCCACAATTGGGTCCCCATGGTAGGCCCGCGGATGTCTGGCAGCCCCGGGTCAGACCCACAGGTGTCTGAGGGGCCTCGGGTGATTCCCACAGGGGTCTGGGGACCCAAAGGTGCTCACTATGGGTCCGCTGTGCGCCCATGGATGTGGGGCCACCGGTTCTTCCCCGCACACTACGGGTCCGTGGTGCCCCCACGGATGTGAGGCCACCGGTTCTTCCCCACAGACTATGGGTCCGCGGTGCCCCCACAGATGTGGGGCCACCGGTTCTTCCCCGCAGGTGTCACCCGTGAACCCACCAGCCTGATACCCGTGAGATACCCGAGAATACCTCAGGTGGTCTCCAGAGGTCTCACGCAGAAGCAAGGAACCAACCCTGAATGTAAAATAAATAAACCTGACCTATACATTCAATAGATACATCCCCCCCCCCACACACACACACATACAGTACAATAATGTGCCAAATAACTATTATCCAGATATGGATAATAGATTATTTGCCCATTATTAAACACATAAAACATGCATAAATCAAAACATGAATTTTTAATCTTAAAAAAATGTTAAAATAAATCCAGCAGCCATTGTAAATATAACCCAACAAACCAGAAACTACACAAATGTATATGAAATGTCACACAATTGCATTGAGTGTGTACATGATGCAATTATGAAAATCAAATATAAACTAAGCAGGAAAACATTTGAGCAAAATGTGACGTCATAGGCCTATAAAAGCCTATGTCGCCTCATTTTGAAGCTAGACGCCGAGGAAGGAACATCTACCCTCCTAAGAAGAGAAGAAGGGCGTGGCGTAAGAAGACGGAAGAAGCTGGAGAAGACCCCAAAACACCCCAAAGAAGAAAAGAAGACCCCAAGACAGACGGCAAGGATTACAAATAGAAGAACAAGACACAGACGTGGATTTGTAATGGTTTTTTATTTTATGGTTTACCTGTGGATTGGTTCCTGTGCTTCCGGGTAGCCTGGATTTCTGTGAGTGGGCATCTAAAGGTGAGTAAACAAAAGAAAAGTTTATTATTTTTACTTTTACAGTTTTTTTTTATTTTTGATTCATGTCTTTTATTTTTTCAGTCCCATTTAATGCCCGTGAATGTAGCTATGTACCTATGTATATACATACATTCACGGACACTGAATGGGTGTATTCTATGTGAGTTTTGTATGGAAATGCACTGTTTTTTATGTTGTATTATTGCCCCTGTTTTTTATGTATATCTATCGATATGGATCGACATACAGGGATAATAATTGATTGTTTTGCTAATGTTTATGTTCTTTTCATGTATGGCTAATGTATTTATCAGCTTTATTTTGTCATTGTTGTGAATAATGTAATTTGTATTTAGTTACAGGTTAATTGTAATGGCTTCTTTATGGTACTTAGATTAGAATGATGGTTGTTACTTTAAATTAGAATTGTTTTGGCAATGGTTTGGCTTTAGGAATTGAATAGGGAATTGTATAATTGATTTGTATTGTATTGTAATTGTTTGACGAAATGGATTAATTGATTGATGCTAATTGTATTGATGTTGCTTAGTTTATATTTGATTTTCATGATGGCATTGCTGGTTAGGGGACATTGTTCATATTGTATTTTATTGTTACATATATTTTGCATAGTGTTACATGATGCACAGATTAATTGCATCATGTACACACGTAATGCAATTGTGTGACATTTCATATACATTTGTGTAGCTGCTGGTTTCTTGGGTTATATTTACAATGGCTGCTGGATTTATTTTAACATGCAATGTGGTGATTTTAAGATTAAAAATTCATGTTTTGATTTATGCATGTTTTATGTGTTTAATAATGGGCAAATAATCTATTATCCATATCTGGATAATAGTTATTTGGCACATTATTGTACAGTATGTGTTTGGGGGGGGGGATGTATCTATTGAATGTATAGGTCAGGTTTATTTATTTTACATTCAGGGTTGGTTCCTTGGTTCTGCGTGAGATCTCTGGAGACCACCTGAGGTATCCTCGGGTATCTCATGGGTATCAGGCTGGTGGGTCCACGGGTGACACCTGCGGGGAAGAACCGGTGGCCCCACATTTGTGGGGGCACTGCGGACCCATAGTCTGCGGGGAAGAACCGGTGGCCTCACATCCGTGGGGGCACCGCGGACCCATAGTGTGCGGGGAAGAACCGGTGGCCCCACATCCGTGGGGGCACCGCGGACCCGTAGTGTGCACCCGTGGGTCCCCAGACACCCATGGGGACCACCCGAGGCCCCTCAGACACCTGTGGGTCTGACCCGGGGCTCCCAGACATCCACGGGCCTACTGTGGGGACCCAATTGTGGCCCACGGTGACCCGCGGAGACCACCTGGTGGGCCAAGGCACTTGGCAGGACCCACCAAAAGGCCTCCAGAACCTGTATGAAACAAGTTGCTGGTACCCTGTAGGTCTGTCAGGTGACCCGCCGGGCCACCCGGGGACTCGCGTGGGGCTGGTGTATGAACCCTGTATGTAAAAGAATAAATCATGTATTTATGGGGGGCACAGGGGGTGGGTAATGTATTTAATAAATAGAATGATGCTTATTGTGGGGCTGTGTGTTGTTTTTATTGTGGGTACTGGGGGTGGGGGGATGGGGTATTGGCCCCAAGGGTATGTGGGTAGGCCTCCCTTGTGGGTAGTGGGTGAGGGTGGTTAGGCCTCATGGGGTGGGGGGCTTAGTGGGAGAGGGTATGTAGGACTCCCGAGTAGTGGGTGAGGGTGGGTTAACCCCTTACTGCCTGAAGCGGTAAATAACCGCTATGGTGATTAAGGGGTTAGGGGACATTACATTGGCTGTTTTTATTCTTGCGTATGTTTTGCAGCATCGGAGGGGGCATGGGCAGGATGAAGATGAGGATGAAGAGGGCCTTTATCGTGGGTGCCTGTAAAAGGTAAGTGTGATATATATTGCCGGTTTTTATTGTAATTTATTTGTATTTAAAATGGGCAAATGCATTATTATCCATATGTGTGTAGCCCTTTTTCTGAACCCTCCCAAAGGAACTACTGGTTACTGTACACAACCTGCGGCTCCAGGAGATCTGAGCCTCCGCTAGCTGGGAGCCTGGGGTAACACTTATTAGCGCAGCGCCTCCACTTGCCCAGGATCCCCGTCATGTAAGATTCCCCTGGGCAAGAAACATACAACACATATGTGATGCAACCACTTTACTGTAATGCAATGAATAATCCTTATCACTCTAATGCAACATAGACATAACACATATCAATACACACACACACAGCATATCCTAACACATAACCTAACACATCAATGCCTAACACCTTAATAACTGGCACCGTCCTTATTGGCCACGCACCTATTGAGTACCGTCTCTGTCCCGCTACCGCGTGCTCCACACCGTGTCCGTGTACAGTAATGTATTGGTATAGGCTCAGTTCTTTAGCCACTCGCTTAGTGTCCCTAAAGAGTTTAGCCTAAGGCGGGATCAGCGCCTGATGACCGGTGTTGGTGCACTTGTTGTTACAATATACCTTCCAGTCACGGCGGTGACCGGTACCTCTTCACAAAGGATCCGATGCCTCCGACCCTTGACCTCCAGATGTCGCGGTGTCCAGCCGTCTGGTTCCAGATGACTGCAACCGGCCGCAACTCTGTGCTTTGTCCCTGACTAATGTATAGTAGGGTGACAATCACTTCCACTACAGGGCGTCCCTGCAGTACAGCAGCCTACTGTGACTCAGGGGATGCTCCTATGGGCCTGAGGGGATAGCTGGCCTATGCAGGCTGGCCTATGCAGGCTGGCCTATGATAGCTGGCCTATGCAGGCGGGACCCCCTGCACTCACACTAACTCCTTCAGCTCCGTTCAGATCTCCTCTGACTAGCGTGGTCTCTCCCCCATGCTTCCCTTTCCTGCTCCCGTCATCCTAGCCTTCTGATTGGTTCTTTACATCAGGTGACTGCCCAGGAGCTCATGGGAGTTGTAGTTTCTCCATGGAGCCTCTCTGCCTTAATCTGCACAGACACACAGCTATTACATCAGCCACTGCCTGTCTCACTCTGCTCTAACACACTGCAACACTGTTGCAGACACTGCACAGGCTTCTCACTGAACAGAGTCAAAGACCAACTGAACACACATCCTTACATTCTCCCCCTTGCAGAATCCAACGTCCCCGCTTTGGCTACACCTACATAACTATACACAGAATGTTATATAACCAAAAATAACGCAACACAGTACATCTTACTTATTGCACTATATTAAATTGCACAGTTCAGTGAACATTACCACTACCGACTGTACTCTGCGGCAAGCCCACTGCTGAGCCTCATAATGGGGTACCCCAAATTGATCATAAGCCATCCTCATTGGAGGTTGACCAGCTCTTTGGCTTCTGCGAATTTGTTCTTCAGCTACCTCCTCTGGAGAGTAGCAATTCCCATTTGGCATTTCCAACTCTGCCCTTGAGGGGCTTGATAAGTCTACAAAGTCTCTTTGTGGCACAAAGCACGGGCTCTGTGGATCTAGCGGCTGGCTCATTGGAGTCAGCGTCTCTGTCGTTGGACCAAGGGCTCTTTACCCGTAGTTTCTTTGGGAGATGCCCCCACGGCCGGAAGGCCCCTTTGAGAGGTTTCCTCCATAGGATTCTCAGAGGTGGCATTTATTACAGTCTCTGGGCCAACCTCTGTATTTTCATCTTCTCCATCTATTGAAACAGTGGGCACTTTCAATTCGTTGTCACCTACTTGAGGTATGGGGAGCAGATGATTCCTATGCCATACCTTTACCCGGCCTTCTGAATCCTTGATGCGGTACACCGGAAGGCCAGGCATCTGTGATTCTACCTCATACACCCCATTTCTCCACCGATCAGCCAATTTGTGCTTCACAGGAATGCCTAAATTATGAAGAAGAACCGCATCCCCCGGGGCGAATCTCTTTATGCCTCACCTTGTGGTCATAGCGTCTTTTGTTGCTTGCATTTAATTGCGCCGCCGTCTTTTCCGCCAATTTATAGGCCTGCTGTAGACTGTCTTGTAGTCTTTGTACATATCGGAAATGCGTCCTGTTGGATACCCCATCGGTAGATATCCGCAGTCGCACATCACGGGCAGTCTAGCTTCCCTTCCAAACATCAAGAAGTATGGAGTATACCCGGTAGACTCGTGGTGAGTACAGTTATATGCATGCACCAGTGTCTCCACATGCTTGCTCCACTCCATCTTCTGAGAGCCTGTTAGTGTTCCCAGCATGTCAAGTAGCGTGCGGTTGAGCCGTTCAGGCATAGCATCTCCTTCTGGGTGGTACGGGGTCGTTCGTGACTTAGCTATATTTAGCAACTTCAGCAGTTCTCTAATGAGAGTGCTCTCGAAATCTCGGCCTTGATCCGAATGTAGCCGGTTCGGTAATCCATAATGAATGATGTATTTTTCCCATAATACTCTAGCCACAGTCACCGCTCGTTGATCTTTGGTGGGGAATGCTTGGGCGTATCTTGTGTAGTGGTCCGTAATCACTAGTACATTACCGATGCCCCGGGAGTCTGGCTCGATGCATAAGAAGTCCATGCACACCAAATCCATGGGGCCGAAGCTTTTCAAATGTGCCATGGGGGCAGCCCGAGTAGGGAGAGTCTTCCTCTGTATGCAGCGGGTACACTGTCGGCAATGCAATTCCACAGATTCTCTCATCTTCGGTCGGGTTACATCGGTCCCGAAGTAACCCGAATATTTTGTCGACACCCAGATGGCCATGATCATCGTGTAGGGCCTTGAGGACCATATTCCGCAGAATCTTGGGCAGGAATAGCTGTCGCCGGTCGGGATGATTATGGTATGGTATAACCCGATACAGGAGGCAATTGTCCAGTTCGAATTTCCCAAACTCGTTCAACAAGAGTTTCACCAATTCTCTGGGAGCTTGCTTAAGAATAGAGGGGTTTCCTTGCTGCAGGGCTTGGCGAGCTAATTCTACCACTGGGTCTTGAATTTGATACTGCACTTGCTCGTTCCAGGAGATGATTTTGTCTTCTGTAAGGTTCATTCCCTCCAAGCCTCGGTAGGCCCGTGGGACAGCACGGGATTGACACCCTAATGAGTCGGCTACTCTTAGCTCTGAGAATGCGACCTGATCGTCGACTACTGCGGCTATGGAGCATAGAGCACGTATACAAGGCCCCAGAATTTCTTCCCAAACCTCCTCATCCAGGACAGGCTGGAGCCCCGGTCTTAGTGACAAAGCATCGGCCCCTACGTTGGTAGGCCCTGGTTTATACTTGAGGTTGAAATGGTAGTTGGCCAGTGCCGCCAACCACCAATGACCTGTCGCATCTAATTTGGCGGACGTGTTAATGTACGTCATTGGATTATTGTCTGTCCGGACTTCAAACTGTACCCCATACAAGTAATCGTGTAACTTGTCCACTACTGCCCATTTGAGGGCTAGGAACTCCAGCTTGTGGACAGGATAGTTCTGTTCACTTGGGGTCAAGCTTCGACTCGCATACGCCACGGGGCGGAGCCCTGTGTCATGTTTCTGGTGCAACACTGCTCCCAGTCCACTAAAACTGGCATCCACGTGTAGCAGGTATTCGCGGTCAGGATCGGCATAGGCCAGTACTGGGGCCTGCGTTAGACTGGCTTTCAGTTTCAAGAACGCTTGCTCACAAGCAGGGGTCCATTTCTCTCCAATGGGCGTGTGTGCCGTGATGTTTTTCCTGCCCGTATCCTCAGGATAGATCTTTAAAAAGTTATTCAGGAGCTTAGCTTTGCTTGAGTAGCCCTCCACGAAGCGCCGGTAATAGCCACAGAACCCCAGGAAGGATCGGAGTTCTTGGACGTTACTGGGCCTGGGCCAATTCACTACGGCCTCTATCTTCCCTGGGTCGGTGGATATCCCTTCAGCTGATACAATGTGGCCCACGTAAGTCACGGACGTGCGGCAAAATTTACATTTATCCAGGGACAGTTTGAGTCCCTCCTTCTGAAGTCGATTCAACACCTTCATTAGCCACTCCTCGTGCTCCTCCAACGTTTTCCCGAACACTATAATGTCATCCAAGTACACTAAGCATTCTTGCGGGTTCATGTCTCCCAGGGTCTGTTCCATTAACCTCTGAAAGGTGGCAGGGGCCCTGCAGACTCCTGTGGCATGCGGGTATTGTATTGTATTGTATTGTATGTCTTTATTTATATAGCGCCATTAATGTACATAGCGCTTCACAGCAGTAATACATGTGGTAATCCAATAAATAACAGATAATATAAATAACAGATCATGGGAATAAGTGCTTTAGACATTAAGGAAGAGGAGTCCCTGCTCCGAGGAGCTTACAGTCTAATTGGTAGGTAGGGAGAACGTACAGAGACAGTAGGAGGGAGTTCTGGTACGTGCATCTGCAGGGGGCCAAGCTTTATGTGCCATGTGTTCAGAATAGCCACAGTGCTATTCATATGCTTCTTTAAGCAAGTGTGTCTTAAGGTGGGTCTTAAAGGTGGATAGAGAGGGTGCTAGTCGGGTACTGAGGGGAAGGGCATTCCAGAGGTGAGGGGCAGTCAATGAAAAAGGTTTAAGGCGGGAGAGGGCTTTAGATACAAAGGGGGTAGAAAGAAGACATCCTTGAGAAGAACGCAAGAGTCTGGATGGTGCATAACGAGAAATTAGGGCTGAGATGTAAGGAGGGGCAGAAGAGTGTAAAGCTTTAAAAGTGAGGAGAAGAATGGAGTGTGAGATGCGGGATTTGATCGGAAGCCAGGAGAGGGATTTCATGAGGGGAGATGCTGAGACAGATCTAGGAAAGAGTAGAGTGATTCTGGCAGCAGCGTTAAGGATAGATTGTAGGGGAGACAGGTGAGAGGCAGGAAGGCCGGACAGCAGGAGGTTACAGTAATCAAGACTGAGAATGAGGGCCTGAGTCAGAGTTTTAGCAGTCGAGCAACAGAGGAAAGGGCGTATCTTTGTTATATTGCGGAGGAAAAAGCGACAGGTTTTAGAAATGTTTTGAATGTGAGGGGCAAATGTGAGAGAGGAGTCGAGTGTGACCCCAAGGCAGCGTGCTTGGGCTACTGGGTGAATGATCGTAGTTCCAACAGTAATGTGGAAGGAGGTAGTAGGGCCAGGTTTGGGAGGAAGTATGAGGAGCTCTGTTTTAGCCATGTTGAGTTTAAGGCAGCGGAGGGCCATCCAGGATGATATAGCAGAGACATTCAGAAACTTTGGTTTGTACAGTAGATGTAAGGTCGGGTGTTGAGAAATATATTTGTGTGTCGTCAGCATAGAGGTGATAATTAAACCCAAAAGATGTTATTAGGTCACCTAGAGAGAGTGTATACAGAGAAAAGAGAAGAGGTCCGAGGACAGAGCCCTGGGGTACCCCCACAGAGAGATCAATAGAGGAGGAGGAGGTATTAGCAGAAGAGACACTGAAAGTACGATGGGAGAGGTAGGATGAGATCCAGGATAGAGCTTTGTTCCGAATGCCAAGAGTATGGAGAATGTGAAGGAGAAGAGGGTGGTCCATGGTGTCAAATGCTGCAGAGAGGTCGAGTAATATGAGCAGAGTGTAATGACCTCTGTCTTTGGCAGCATGGAGGTCGTCAGTTATTTTAGTGAGGGCTGTTTCCGTGGAGTGAGCATTACGGAAGCCAGATTGTAGAGGGTCTAGGAGAGAATAGGTGTTGAGAAAATGGAGCAAGCGAGCGAATACAAGACGTTCAAGGAGTTTAGAGGCAAAAGGCAGGAGGGAGACAGGCCGATAGTTAGAAAGACAGGTAGGGTCAAGCTTGCTGTTTTTGAGTAATGGTATGACTGTTGCATGTTTGAAGGAGGATGGAAAGGTTCCAGAGCAGAGGGAGGAGTTAAAAATGTGCGTGAGCGTAGGGATTATAGTAGGAGCAAGAGGTTTTAGGAGATGGGAGGGAATGGGGTCAAGAGGGCAAGTGGTAGAGGGAGAAGAGGCGATCAACAGCGACACATCCTCCTCTGAGACAGTGGAAAAAGAGTCAAGGAAGGCAGGAGGAGAGTTAGGAAGAAGTGTAGGATGGGAGGAAGAAACAGAGGGGATGTTCTGACGTATGGATTCCACCTTTTCCTTAAAATAGTCAGCAAAGTCCTGAGCGGAGATGGAGGAAGGAGAGGCAGCTGAGGGTGGTTTGAGTAGAGTATCAAAGACAGAGAACAGTCGGCGTGGGTTAGACTTGTGCATGTTGATTAGTGAAGAAAAGTAGGCTTGCTTAGCTTGCGAGAGGGCAGAGTTGAAACAGGATAGCATAAATTTGTAGTGAAGGAAGTCTGCGAGAGTATGAGATTTCCTCCAGAGGCGTTCAGAGGAACGAGTGGAGGAACGCAGCATGCGCGTGTGGGAATTTAACCAGGGTCTAGGGTTAAAAGGGCGAGTGCGGCAGAGAGAAAGCGGGGCATGTAGATCAAGAGAGGAGGACAAGGCAGAGTTGTAGTTCCTGACCAGTTTGTCAGGGTCTGTAGCAGAGCTTAGAGAGGAGAGGGAGGAGTGTAACGTGGACTCAAAGTCAGGTAAGTGAATAGAGCGCAGGTTTCTGCAGAACCGGGGGATAGATGGAGGTGGAGAAGGGGAGAAGCGAGATAGAGAGAATGAGATGAGGTGATGGTCAGAGAGAGGAAAAGGGGAAATGGAGAAATCAGATAGAGAGAAGTTTTTAGTGAAAACCAGGTCTAAGTAGTGGCCATCCTTGTGGGTGCTGGCTGCAGTCCACTGTTGAAGGCCAAAAGAAGAGGTTAGAGAAAGAAAGCGGGAAGCCCAAGGGAGAGAGGGGTCATCAATGTGGCAATTGAAGTCCCCAAGGAGAAGAACAGGGGAGTCTGAGGAGAGGAAGAAAGAGAGCCAAAGTGAGAGAGAAAGGCAGAAGGGGGATGAGTAGAGGTAGGTGGGCGATACATGACCGCCACATGAACAGGGAGAGGAGAGAAGATCTGGACAGTGTGAACCTCAAAGGAGGGAAAGGCAAGAGAGGGGGGAATAGGAATAGTTCGGTAACGGCAGAGAGAGGAGAGCAGGAGCCCCACACCTCCACCCCTGCCATCAAGGCGCGGAGTGTGGGAGAAGGAAAGGCCACCATAAGAGAGGGCAGCTTCCAGAGCAGAGTCAGACTGAGTGAGCCAGGTCTCAGTTATAGCAAAGAGAAGCAGGGAGTGAGAGAGAAAGAAGTCATGCACAGAGAGGAACTTGTTAGAGAGGGAGCGAGCATTCCAAAGGGCACAGGAGAAAGGGAGAGAGGAGGGAGGGTGGCAGGGGATGGGTATGAGGTTGGAGGGGTTAACACCAGAAGGAGTAGAAGTTGTATGTGGGAGGCGAGGACGAGAGCAAGTAGAAATAAGGCAGGGACCAGGATTGGGAGAGATATCCCCAGAAGCAAGGAGTAGAAGCATGGATAGAAAGAGGATGTGTGAGGATGATTTATAGGGGTGTGTTTTAGTGCAGGGTGTGTAGCTGTGTGGTGACAGAGGATGCAGGTAAGAAAGGAGTTCATGTGAACTGAGAAGTGGGGAAGAAAGGAGAGATGGAGATATATGAATAGAGTTAGAGACATAAGGAGACTGGTGGAAGGAAGTGCATAATTTGAAAATAAGTGCGGTTGCAGCAAATATAAAAAATAAAGGCGGCATCACAGCAATAGTTAAGTGTTGAGATGTGCAGTCTTAGATAGATGATATCCTCTTTTCCAACGTAGATCAAAAGCAGGAATCAGAAGCAGTAGGTGATGTCCACTTTTCCACTTCTTTTTGAACTTCCTTTTTAAACTTCATATTCTACTTGAAACATTTCTACTTAAAAGCATATCTGCTTGCAAGCATGGCTGCTAGCAGTAATGGCTGTTAGGAGTTTACTTATATACTTTTAGAAAGTCACCTGGTTGGCACAACAAACTTAATTAGCACATGTGAGGGTAGTTAAAGCAAATGGTTTTTCTAAGGTGGGTGTTGCCTTGCCTTGCACAAGTGTGAAAGCTGAATTAAATTAAGACAGTAGGGGGATGATTTACAGACAGACAATTGGAATATGTTTTTACCTAAATAGAACTAAATACACAGCATGGGAGGATATCAGGATAGACAGACAATTGGAATATGTTTTTACCTAAATAGAACTAAATACACAGCATGGGAGGATATCAGGATAGACAGACAATTGGAATATGTTTTTACCTGAGGAAAGAGAAGAGATGAGTTAGTGATTCAATAGTCTTCCTTCCTTTTTAAACTTCATATTCTACTTGAAACATTTCTACTTAAAAGCATATCTGCTTGCAAGCATGGCTGCTAGTGGTGCGGATGAACTGGTAGAACCCTAGCGGACAGATGAAGGCTGTTCTCTCCTGGTCTTCCAGATCCATGGGCACTTGATAGTATCCCGACCTCAAATCTAGTACACTGAACCATTTACTTCCCGTCAAGGCGTTCAGAAGATCCTCAATGCGTGGGAGAGTATACTGATCAGGTACCGTACGATTGTTCAGTGTCCTATAGTCTACGCATAGACGTACCGTCCCATTCTTCTTGCAGACAACCACGATGGGAGAGGCGTACGGACTGTTTGATCCTTGAACGATACCAGCTTTCTCCATTTCGGCTAGTAATCTCCGCACCTCTTTTCACGTCTCAGGGAGCTATGCGGCGGGAACGCTCCCGGAACGGGGCGGTGTCATTCATCCGAATGGTGTGGCGGGCGCTGCGACTGCACCCCACATCCATATCACTCGTGGAGAACACCTCTCATCGTTCTCCTAGCTTGGTCTGCAGTCTTTTTCTCCAGTCCTCCGTTAGCGGCGAATCTCCGATGTCAAATGCCAACAGGGGAGTTACTGCATGGGTGGTGGCCGCCGGCCGTTCCTCTACGGCCTTCTTTTCAGGTATCACGGGATAGATTCTACCCAGAGGCTGCCGACGATCAATGCACATGGGGTATGGGGCGATGTTCTGCACATATACCCAGGTTCTATTCGGAATTTTCCCCGGCCATTTCTTCACTGAAGCTAATATTTCGTAGCCAAGCCGCTGATCGTCCCGTGTCGTGCTCTCCAATGAGAATAGCTGATCCTCCGGGCATCTATCCGGATAGTGGCAGGCCGCGATCATCATTCTCCCTTCCCCGGGAGGGATCTGGGTCACGCCCCACTCTTGACTGTACAGCATTCCATGCTCCTCTTCAGTCGCGATTTTACCGCAAGCCTCTTGTAGTGCCGGACACATAGCGAGAGCCAGCAATGGGGCTTCGCCCGCTACTTGTAAGTACATGCGGATCACCGATTGCACAATGTCAGTGTTGGTTCCCATGATTATCAGGGCACTGGGGTGGTCTTGTGGTTCTGGACACACTAAGGCTTCCACTTCCATGGGGTGGTGCTTACCAGTGTTCAGCTGGGGAATGTCCAGATGTACCTTTACCACCCCATCGATGGGGTAATCGTCGTGACTCAACCCCCTCAACCGTAAAGAGTCAGCAGATAACAGCGGCAGCCAGTGTAAGTGTTGATCATAGAAGGGCCGATACACTATGGTCACCTGAGACCCCGTATCCATCAACGCAGAAGCATAGATGCCTTCAATCACGACCCGGACGATGGCGGCTGGTCCGATTCGATTACTCGTCGATGGCTGGGTCATGGCTCCGCCGTCCTGGGGAGTACACAGCATGGACTTGGCCGGTCGAGACGCCGTGTTCCGTAGGGAGGGGCAGCGTGCCCGAAGATGCCCCATCTTTCCACAAGCATAACACCGGAGTTGACTGAGGTAGGCATCATCTCGGACGGGTGGCGAGTTTCGTCCCGACACAGGACACTCCCGGGCAGCTGTCGGTGCCTCCGAGTCCTCCTTGTCGGACGTCTCGGCTTTCTCTTCCGCCCTTTTGTTGTCCTTGTTCCCACTCAACGCCTTCTTCCCTGGGGTTAAGTCACGCCCCAGCAGCACAGTCTCATGTGCTTGGACCCGGTCCATTAGGTCATTAAACGCCAAGGCTTGTCCGGGTACAAGGCAGCCGCTGACACGTACGGACACCGGATGCAGTGGCAGGAGCCCCCTCAGTAGCTGGGTGGTGCGCAGTCCGTCGGCATCCACCTTCGGCACCACCCCCTTTCTCACCAGAGTCCACAGATCCAGATGCAGACGTCTAAGGAAGTCGGACACCATTTCTCCCTCTTTCTGAGCCAGAGCATGGAACTTGGCCATCAAGGCATAGGCATCCACAGGGACCCCATAGGTCTTGGTAAAGCAGTAAATGAGGCCCGCCGCATCAGCGTCCGGGTGGTCGTCCCAATAGCAGTGCACCATGTGGGACGCTGGGGGTCGCAGACATTCAACGATATGCTGCCTCCGGATGGCATCGGTGCAGGACCATTCAGGAAGTACCTGTTCCGTGTGATCCAGCCACTCTTCAATTCCAACTTCTCCCAGGGGCGTGGGTTTGTCACCTGAAAATGCCTTTAACTTCCGGTATTGGTGGGCCTGTGTGAAGTTGTGGATGGTTTCTGCAAGCACAGGGATAGAGGCATTATCCAGCAGGCTACCCCCTGCTGGGGTGTAGGCATCTGGTCTTGACATGCTGATTCTACTCAATGCGGGCCCCATGGCGGAGAGGGTGAACGAAGTGCCTAGGCCCATTGCAGCAGGCCATCGAGGGTTCAAACTGTTCTCAGGGGTGCGGTCAGAGCTGCTAGTGAAGGCGCCTAAGGAGCCGGGATATCCCCTCTGTGGTGTTGACGCAGCCAGTGGCTCGGTGGAATCCACTTGCACTATTGGACAGTGTATGCCGGGAGCCTCGGGTAGCAATAGTACTAAGGGCAGGGCTTTGGGGCATATGTCCTGTTCAGTGACATATAGTATTTTGCACCAAATCTGTTCCTGGTCGTAATAGTGATCTTTCACTCGGTCAGTGTCCATGAGCGGGAGTTTCCTGACATGGTCAGTCACGGTGCCTAGGGAGAGGATGGCGGGAACATGCCCCAGGCCAAAAGCACGTGTCAGGGGAATTTCATGCCGCTGGGCCCACTTGCGCACCTTGGGCTGTGAGGGCACAAACATGATGAAAAAAAAACTTGTTGCACAATTGAGAAAAATATATGGGGCACCCCAGGTCTAAGATCTCAGCAGTGCCTCCAAATGTAGCCCTTTTTCTGAACCCTACCAAAGGAACTACTGGTCACTGTACACAACCTGCGGCTCCAGGAGATCTGAGCCTCCGCTAGCTGGGAGCCTGGGGTAACACTTATTAGCGCAGCGCCTCCACTTGCCCAGGATCCCCGTCATGTAAGTTTCCACTGGGCAAGAAACATACAACACATATGTGATGCAACCACTTTACTGTAATGCAATGAATAATCCTTATCACTCTAATGCAACGTAGACATAACGCATATCAATACACACACACAGCATATCCTAACACATAACCTAACACATCAATGCCTAACACCTTAATAACTGGCACCGTCCTTATTGGCCACGCTCCTATTGAGTACCGTCTCTGTCCCGCTACCGCGTGCTCCACACCGTGTCCATGAACGGTAATATATTGGTATAGGCTCAGTTCTTTAGCCACTCGCTTAGTGTCCCTAAAGCGTTTAGCCTAAGGCGGGATCAGCGCCTGATGACCGGTGTTGGTGCACTTGTTGTTACAATATACCTTCCGGCGGTGACCGGTACCTCTTCACAAAGGATCCGATGCCTCCGACCCTTGACCTCCAGATGTCGCGGTGTCCAGCCGTCTGGTTCCAGAATACTGCAACCGGCCGCAACTCTGTGCTTTGTCCCTGACTAATGTATAGTAGGGTGACAATCACTTCCACTACAGGGCGTCCCTGCAGTACAGCAGCCTACTGTGACTCAGGGGCTGCTCCTATGGGCCTGAGGGGATAGCTGGCCTATGCAGGCGGGTCACGGACCCCCTGAACTCACACTACCTCCTTCAGCTCCGTCCAGATCTCCTCTGACTAGCGTGGTCTCTCCCCCATGCTTCCCTTTCCTGCTCCTGTCATCCTAGCCTTCTGATTGGTTCTTTACATCAGGTGACTGCCCAGGAGCTCATGGGAGTTGTAGTTTCTCCATGGAGCCTCTCTGCCTTAGGCCTGCCATAGAGGGGGGGAGCCGTGCTGCACCGCGCTGACGCTGAGGCTCACCTGCAGAAGCTGTGAGATTCCATGCACATACAGGCGAGCCAGCGTCCGCGATCGGAGGTGGGGGGAGACTGAGGGAGGCGGGGCAATGACGTCGCTGGGCCAATCGCCCGCGACGCACTGACGTCAACGTCACGCGCCGACGTCACGGCGCCGTGACGTTGACGCAGCCCCGCTCTCATTGGAGGTTTTCAGCCGGCAGCGCGCTGAAAAACAGCTTGGCGCTCGGCTAAAAACTCCAAAGCCTCCGCATGCCTGCGGACGCTCGCGCGAGCCCCCTCTCAAGGCATCCTCATTGAGGATGCAGGGGCTCAGCGCTGAGCGTCCGCACGCCTCAGCATGGCCTGTCCTTCTATGGACTCGGCCTTAATCTGCACAGACACACAGCTATTACATCAGCCACTGCCTGTCTCACTCTGCTCTAACACACTGCAACACTGTTGCAGACACTGCACAGGCCTCTCACTGAACAGAGTCAAACACCAACTGAACACACATCCTTACATGTGGATAATAGTAATTTTGCTCATTACAGTACTGTACTGTATGTGTTAGGGGGCGGGGGGGATGTGTGTTGTTTATTGGGGGCAATTGTCCCCAATAAACATGCTAATGTGCCTTAATCCCTTCATTGCCTTAGCGGCTATCCGCTAAGGTAATGAAGCTGCATTAATTTAAATTTTAAAATAGTGTGCGGGAGCAGGGGGTCCCCTTAGCTGAACCGCATTGATTTCTGCCTCAGAGACACCCTGCTTCCCGAGTTACAGGCCCCGGTTTGGGGCATCGGTGCCAGTGTGGACGCCATCTTTATAGAGCCCACGTCATGTCTTGGATGCTATAAAGATGGCGGCGGCACTGGCACCCGATGCCCCATACCGGGGCCTGTAACTCGGGAAGCAGGGGGTCTCTGAGGCAGAAATCAATGCGGTTCAGCTCAGAGGACCCCCTGCTCCCGCACACATTTATTAAAAATACATTAATGCAGCTTCATTACCATAGCGGATAGCCGCTGCGGTAAGGAATTATTATTTATTGTTGTGTCTGTTTTAATACTAGTGTAGATGTGCAGGGGGTCTCCTGAGCTGAACCGCATTGGTTTCAGCGTCGGGGACCCCCTACTTCAGGAGATACAGGCCCCTTTATGGGCTGCCGGTATCCCCTGCAGAATTTAAATGTCCCGGTCACGTGACGCGGGAGCTTTAAAGTGCAGGGGATACCGGCACCCCATAACGGGGCCTATATCTCCTGAAGTAGGGGGTCCTCAGACCTGAAACCAATGCGGTTCAGCTCGGGAGACCCCTTGCTCATGTACACTATTATTAAAATGTTTTTATTTAGTGTACGATTGCCTGTAACAGCCTTGCATGGAGATGGCAAATCTCCATGCAAATGTTACAAGCGGCTTCAGAACGCTAGCAGGGGGAAAAAAAGCAACCCGTACGCTGTGGGTGTTTTGAGCTATTTTGAGCAGGTACGTTAAAAAATGGCCTCAAGGCCTTAGTGAATTGCGTCCCCGGTTTCACTTTTTAACGAACCTGTTTTTTGGCTAAATCAGAACGCAAAGCCATTGAGCTTAGTGCATAGCCCCAATTGAGCTTAGTGCATAGCCCCCTAAGCCCCTAAAACTGGTTCTCTATGACATCATATCCTGACATTCATCCTGACACCTCTAGGTGGAGACAAGTCACTTTAACCAACCTAAAGTCAGGGAATGGCCTAAAATGCTAATTTCTTTTGCATGTTATAGATATGTATTGTCTGCAATGCGTGGATGGACAAGGTGTGTGTATTGTGCAGACTATGAACCATTAATATTTTCGGTAAAGAGGCACCCACCGAGAAAAGGAATCTAATCCTTAGCTCCAATCTGGGAAGAATTCTCATCCCATCTTAAATTACTTTATTATTTACATCACATTAAAAAAAAAATCTGTAAACCGTGACTCAGGTACCAAAATTAAATTGTAAGCTCTTCTGACGAGGGATTCTATTTGTCAGTGTTGTTTCATTATGTACTGCACCATGTGCACGGACAGACGGTGTGGTGTGTCTCAGACATTGTTCCCAGAGAAGCAAAACACATTTTAGAGCAATATATCTATAATGTGCAGTGCAATGTATGTCTGTACTGTATGCAAAGCAATGTATATCGTTATGAAGCACAATGTATATCTATTGTATACTGTATTTATATCAAAGAGCTCACCTCCAAGGGGAAAATCAGTTAGATTTGGGGAGATTGGACCCAAAAAATGACTTTAATGGAAAGTTGAGGATTCTTATCAGTGAGATTACAGTGAAGTCAGTGAGAGGCTTAAGTACAAATCACTGAGACTGACTCCAAATCAGAGAGAGGTGACAAATCTAATGTACAGTATGCATCTCCAGTTTATATCTATAATATTATGTATAAGAAATAATATAGAGAATAATACATTTGTAGATGTCCATGGCAGTGTGTTATCTGTAGATGCAGCACAGGTCTCTCTCTCTCTCTCTCTCTCTCTCTCTCTCTCTCTCTCTCTCTCTCTCTCTCTCTCTCTCTCTGTCTCTGTCTCTGTCTCTCTGTCTCTCTGTCTCTCTGTCTCTCTGTCTCTCTGTCTCTTTGTCTCTTTGTCTCTCTGTCTCTCTGTCTCTCTGTCTCTCTGTCTCTCTGTCTCTCTGTCTCTCTGTCTCTCTCTGTCTCTCTCTCTGTCTCTCTCTCTGTCTCTGTCTCTGTCTCTGTCTCTGTCTCTCTCTCTCGGTCTCTGTCTCTCTGTCTCTGTCTCTGTCTCTCTCTCTCTGTCTCTGTCTCTGTCTCTCTCTCTGTCTCTGTCTCTCTCTCTGTCTCTCTCTCTCTCTCTCTGTCTCTCTCTCTCTGTCTCTCTCTCTCTCTTTGTCTCTCTGTCTCTCTCTCTCTGTCTCTCTCTCTGTCTCTCTCTCTCTCTGTCTCTCTCTCTCTCTCTGTCCCTCTCTATGTCCCTCTGTCCCTCGTCCCTGTGGGGGAGAGAGTGCATGGTACGGAATTGTCCCTGTGGGGGAGAGAGTGCATGGTACGGAAGGGAGAGTGAGGGTGAAGGTTAGGGCGGGGGAGAGAGTGAAGGCAGAAAAGAGGGCAGGGAGGAAGAGTGAGGGCGGAATGGTGGGCAGGAGGAGAGAATAAAGGCGGGAGAGAGGGCGGAGGGGGAGAGAGTGAGGGTGGAGTGGGAGGGCAAGGGGAGAGAGTGAGGGTGGGAGGTGAAGGCGGAGGACAGGGGGAGAGTGAGGGCCTAGGTGGAGGGGAAGGGCAGGGGGAGAGAGTGAGGGCAGAGTGGGAGGGCATGGGAGAGAGAGTGAGGTGGAGGGCAGGGGAGGGAGTGAGTGCAGAAGGTGAGGGCAAGGGGGAGAGAGTGAGGGCGGAGGGGGATGAGAGTGAGGGTGGAGGGAGAGGGCAGGGGGAGAGAGTGAGGTGGAGGGAAGAAGCGGAGGGCAAGGGGAGTGTGGGAAGGAATAGGGAAAGGGCAGGGGCAGGTGAAGAAATTGAGGGTGGAGCTCGAGGGGAGGATGAGGGCAGGGGAGGGAGTGAGGGTGGAGTTGGTGGGCATGGGGAGAGAATGAGGGCAGAGGGAGAGAGTGAAGGTGAGAGGGTTTCAGGGGAGAGAGTGAGGATGGAGGGAGAGGGCAGGGGGAGAGTGAGGGTTGAGTTGGTGGGCAGGGGGAGAGAGTGAGGTCAGAGTGGGAGTGCAGGGGAAAGTGAGAGCAGAGGGGGAGAGACAAGAGAGTGTGGGTGGAGGGGGAGGGTAGGGGAAGATAGTGAGGGTGGAGGGGGAGGGCAAGGGGAGAGAGTGGGGTAGTGGGGAGGGCAGGGAGAGTGAGGGCTTAGGTGAGGGAAGAGGAAAAGAGTGAGGGTCAATGGGAGGGCAGGGGGAACGAGTAAGGGCAGGTGGAGAGGGATGGGGAAAGAGTGAGGGTGGAAGGGGAGGGCAAGGGGAGAGAGTGAGGGTGGTGGGGGAGGGCAGGGGTAGTAAGTGAGTGTGGAGGAGGAGGGCAGGAAGAGAGAGTGAGGGCGGAGTGGGAGGACAGGGTAAGTGTGGAGGGGGAGGGCAGGGATAGAGAGTGAGGGCAGAGAGGGGGGGTAGGGGAAGAGTGTGGGCGGAGGTGGAGAGAGTGTGGGCATTGGGGAAGGGCAAGGGGGAGGGTGGGGGGAAGAGCATGAGGGTGTAGGGGGAGAGAGAGGACTGAGGGGGGGAGACTGACGTGAGGGGGTAACAAGACTCACAATAAAGGTTAAGCCTGTTTGGTTACCTCTGATCCATGTATTGGGATACGGGAGTGTCAGCTCTTGAGCCCAGTGAGTGTATCTGCATCATATGAAATTATGCGACAATAAAGAATGTATGTGTTTTTACCTTTCCAGGTGTGCCAGCAAGCAGAGATTGCAAGGCTATGAGTTTCAAGGGGGATTTTACAGAGAAATTCTTGTCAGAATGTATCTAGCTAGCCGGGGTCTAGAGTTGCTGGATACCCCAAAAATTTAGCTGGAAATCAGATTGGATTCCCGGATACATATAGACACATTGCTCCGGCAAAATCTCCCCTTGAAAACGCTTGTGCGACTCACCGCTAGGATCCTTGCTTCAGCACAGACCAGAAAGGAAAATGGGGCATAGGGATGTGAGGTGTCCCTGAACTTGTCAAGGGGTCCCTAGGTTAAGGGGGATACCTAAGTAATACCCAGGTCACCCAGAACTTGTATAGGGGCTTCTGGGGTACTCCAACCATTCATAAGGTTGTGTGGGGTTTTATAAATCCATTTTTATAGTGTTTGGGGAATATGGCGAATAAGAAATAGTGCAGCTTTTTAGTCTATTCCCCATACTAGCAGACTTATAATAGTTTAAAGTGTATATTTTTATTAAACAGTGTGTTTTACAACATATATGCTTGTGCACAGTAATGAGCTGGGACTTTCATATCCAAAGTTCTGAGTGAGTCACTGAGCTACCAATTTTGGTGCAAGCGTGTCTACTCAGTCTCCGGACTTGAAAGCCACAGAGGATACCAGAGGTGTGAAGACCATCTGGGCAGGATGGCTAGGTGAAGTATCCACATCCTGGGATGAATGAAAGTCCTCAGGACTGCCATTTGCCTTCCCAGACGTGGAGACGCCTAGCCCTGTGGGTAACCTCTGAATACCAAGTGGATGAGGTGGCAATCTTACAAATGCCCTTGGCTGATTCAGAGGATTCCAGTGCCCTGCTTCAGAAGACTGGCATCGTTCTGATTGGCTGGTGGTAAAGTTCCCATGCTGTGATTGGCTGAGGTATTTCATGAATGAACTTAGAAATACTATAAGAAAACCTCAGCCAATCCGGACATGAGATTCTAAGCGCCAGAACAGCAGCGGCAAATTTGAAACATCCAAAAGATGCTCTGAAAGAAATAGCAAAGACACATCTTCAGAAATTTGACTTGAAATATTTTAAAAGTCCCAATTTCCTGGGTCAAGTTCTCAGAAGGGAACGTACTGTAGTGGTTGCGGCTAGGATCCCAGGGGGAGAGAGTGGTGGTGAGGTTGTTCGGAAGGGAGAGAGGCAGAGGGAGAGAGTGAGGGCGGATGGAGAGTGAGGGTGAGTGGAAGGGCAGAGAGAGAGAGTGAGGGTGGAGTGAGAGCAAGGAGGAAGTGAGGGCAGAGGGGGAGGGCAGGGGAAGCGAGTGAGGGTGGAGTGGGAGGGCAGGGTGAGGGCGTTGGGTCAGAGTTAGTGGGCAGAGGGAGAGAGTGATGGTGGAGGGGAGGGCAGGGGGAGAGATTGATGGTGGAGGGGAGGGCAGGGGGAGAGAGTGGGGGTCAAAAGGGGGGGCAGGAGGGAAGGTGGTGAGGGTGCAGGGGGGGCAGGGGAAAGAGTGAGGGTGGAAGGGGAGGGCAAGGGGAGAGTGTGAGGGTGGACGGGAGGGAAGGAGAGTAAGTGAGGGCTGAGGGGGGGGCAGGAAAAGAGGGGGAGGGCGGAGGGGGGAAGAGTGAGGGCGGAGGGGGGAGTGTGAGGGCGTTGGAAGGCAGAGTAAGTGAGGACGGAGGGGGAGGGCAGGAGATAGTGTGAGGGTGGAGGGGGAGAGAATGAGGGAAGAGGGGGAAGGGCAGGATGAGAGGGGGAGTTTGGAGGGGGAGGGCAGAGGGGGAGAGTGAGTGCGTTGCGGGAGGGTGGAAGGCGGAGGGGGGAGACTGAGGGCAGATGGGGAAGGGGCAGAGGGGGAGTGTAGCGTGAGAAAATGAGGCGGACAGGGAGCATAGGGGGAGAGAGAGTGAGGGCCGAGGGGGGCAAGGTAAGAGATTGAGGGCAGAGGGGGAGGGCAATGGAAGAGTGAGGGTGGAGGGGTAGGACAGGGGGAGAGAGTTAGGGCAGAGGGGGAGGTCGAGAGGGTGGATGGGGAGGGCAGGAGAGGAGAGTGAGGGTGAAAGGGGAGGGCAGAGGGCAAGGATAAGAGGGGGAGGGCAGAGGGGGTGGGGAGGAATGCATAAGAGGAGAGTGAAGGCAGAGCGTGGAAGGGGTGGAGGGGGATGGCAGGGGGAGAGAGTGAAGGCAGAAGGGGAGTGTGAGGGCAGAGGGTGAGGGCAGAGTGGGATAGCAGGGGGATAGAGCAGAGGGGGAGAGCAGAGGGGGAGAGAATGAGAGGTTGGTGGAGGGAGAAGGCAGAGGGGGAGAGTGAGGGCAGGGGAGAGAATGAGGGTGGAGGGGGATAGGGGGAGGGCAAGGGGAGAGAGTGAGTGGGATGGCAGGGTTAGCGGTTAGAGCGGAGAGAGAGGACAGTGGGGGAGAGAGTAAGGGCGTTGGGGGAGTAGGGAAGCACTGGGGGGAGAGTAAAGGCAAATGGGGGAAGGGGCGGAGGGAGAGGGCAGGGGGAGAGAGTGAGGCAGACAGGGAGCGTAGGGGGAGAGAGAGTGACAGCAGAGGGGGAGGTCAGTGGGGGAACTGAGGGCAGAGGGGGAGGGCAAGGCGTGAGAGTGAGGGCAGAGGGGGAGGGCAAGGGGAGAGAGTGAGGGTGGAGGGGGAGGACAGCGGGAGAGAGTGAGGTCAGATGGGGTGGGCAGGGTGAGAGAGAGTAACGGTGGAGGGGGAGGGCAGGGGGAGAAAGTGAGGGCGGAGGGGAGGGCAGGGGGAGAAGGTGAGGGGAGAAGGTGAGGGGAGGAGAGGGGGGTCTGGGAGAGAAAGTGAGGGCGGAGGGGAGAGAGTGAGGGCGGAGGGGGAGCGGGGAAGCACGGGGGAGAGTGAGGGCAGAGGGGGAGGGGCATAGGGGGAGGGCAGGGGGAGAGAGTGAGGTGGACAGGGAGCCTAGGGGAAGAGAGAGTGAGGGCAGAGGGGGAGGTCAGCGGGGGGACTGAGGGCAGAGGGGGAGGGCAAGGGGAGAGAGTGAGGGTGGAGGGGGAGGGCAGGGGTAGAGAGTGAGGTCGGAGGGAGTGGGCAGGGTGAGAGAGAGTGACGATGGAGGGGGAGGGCAGGGGGAGAGAATTAGGGCGGAGGGGGAGAGAGTGAGCGCAGATGGGGAAGGGGCAGAGGGGGAGGGCAGGGGGAGAGACTGAAGCAGAGGGGGAATGCAGGGGTAGAGAGTGAGGGTGGAGGGGGTGGCAGGTAGAGAGAGTGAAGGCAGAAGGGGAGGGCAGGGGGATGGACTGAAAACAGAGGAGAGGGCAAGAGGAGAGGGTGGGGCGGTGGGGTATGGGGAGAGAATGAGTAGGTTGGGGGAGGGAAAAGGCAGAGAGGGAGAGAGTGAGGGAGAGAGTGAAGGCAGGGGGAGAGAGTGAGGGTGGAGGGGCAGAGAGTGAGGGTGGAGGGTGAGGGCAAGAGGAGAGAGTGAGTGGGAGAGCAGTGTTAGCGGTTAGAGTGGAGAGAGTGAGGGTGGAGGGGAGGGCAGGGGAAGATGGTGATGGCAGAGGGGGAGGGACAGGGAAAGAGTGAGCCTGGAAGGGGAGGGCAGGGGAGAGAGTGAAGGTGGAGGGGGATGGCAGAGGGAGAAAGTGAGGGCGGAGGAGCAGAGAGTGAGGGCGGAGGAGCAGAGAGTGAGGGCGAAGGGGGAGAGAGTGAGGGCAGGTGGGGAAGGGGCGGAGGGCAGGGGGAGAGAGTTAGGCGGGGGGAAAGAATAAGGGTGGAGGGGGAGGGCAGGGGAGAGAGTCAGGTTGGAGGGGAGTGAGGGCAGAGGGGGAGGGCAAGATGAGAGAGTGAGGGTTGAGGGGTAGGGCAGGGGAAGAGAGTGAGGGGGGAGAGAGTGGGCAGGTGGAGATAGAGGGCAGGGGAAGAGAGTGAGGGGGGAGAGATTGGGCAGGTGGAGAGAGTTTGGGCGGAGGGGATGGCAGGGGGAGAGGCAAGGGGTGAGTGTGGTGGGAACGGCACGGGGTGAGGGTGGAGGTGAGGGTGGAGGTAAGTGTGGAGGGAAGGGCAGGGGGACAGTGAGGGAGGAGGGGAGTTCAGGGGGAGGGGAGTTCAAGGGGTGAGATTGAGTGAGGGTGTAGGGGAGGGCAAGGGGAGAGAATAAATGAGGGTGGAAGGGAGGGCAGGAGACAGAGTCAGGGGTAAAGGGGAGGTCAGGAGCAGAGAATGATGGGTTGAGGTGAGGGTTACCCTCAAATAATATGACCATAAGGGGTTGAAATGCAGTACTCCCAACACAATCACAGCGCAGATAAATAGCAATGGATAAGGATCATTAAACTAATTCCACAAGTTCCTACAGAGCATCAAGCTCATTCTACTTCGCCTCTGTCTTTTATTGCTATCACTGTCAGGGTTTATATTCATGTGTCCTTGCGACTCTGAGATATAAAACTATTGCCAAAAGTGAAGTTCTTTATACACAAGAATAACCACTGTCATAGAACAAGAATCACATCTCTGTTTCACGCCCCCCCCTTTCTTTGCAGCTTCTGCTTCTCAGTTTCTCATTTCCAGCTGCATGTATTTTGCTCTGAACACACACACAGTGCCCGTGTGTTAGACACAGTGTTGCCATCCCTGTCTCTGCATTATGCCAGTGAGTTGCTACAGCAACCTCAGCCTTTCTAGCATATTGGACTAGTCTGCTCTCTCCCCCTCTGCTTTGCTCACAGATGGTCTGTTCCAGGCTATCTTGTTACCCAGAATACACTGGCACTTCCTTTTCAAATTCAACATTGGCTGAGTGAGTACCTTCTGTAATTTGCTCTACTGGCAAGGCCTCATCCGTTTCACCTTTCCCCACTATCAAGCACACTCACCATAGAGACATTCTCTCCCACAACACCATCATCCACAAGTGCCTTTGTAATCCATGCTTTTCTCAATAAAGTGAAGAAAGACAAAGAACTTGTTGTGCTTGTAAAAGGAACGAGTTGAACCTATCTGGGCTATTCATACCACAAATGACTCTGGCCTCAGAATAGTGAAAAGGAGGACCGTGTGCCTTACAGACACATTCAGAAGCTGCTACTCAAAGACTTTATGCTAACACAGAACAGTCTCTGCAGACTGACAAGCAGCAGCCTTACTGACAGCAACCAGCTTGCACTGCACACAGCCTGCAACCACCACTCAAGGCTCCAGAACTGCAGTCAAACAGTGCACCATACACAGAACCTTGATTGCCTTTTTTTCTGTTTGAGTTCACCCTCTGCGCAGCGTCACAGTGAGGGATTACCATCTTACCTTACCCTGCGCACGACCCCATGGCAAGCGCCACCAAGGGCCACGCCAGCAGACGCCCGCCAGGACACGGGTCAAAGCCACCGGACACCTGTGAGTACAGCTACCCCTACGCTGAACGCTGCAGGACACCGCTCGGCATCATCTGAGACAGTCGCCCATCGTTGACGCAGGTAAAAGACCGCACGCCACACGCACTGGCTAAAGGCCTACACACACCTACAGCATGGCAGAACTCAGAACCTCACCAGACATCACGCAGGAGAGTGACCACTCAGACACAGAGACCGCTGCACAACTGCAACAGGCAGAGGCCCGCGAAAAAATATGAGACTGACATTGAAGCGCACCGCGCTAAACTAGAGTTGGCCTGGGAAACAACCACACTGGGAATACGCAATGTTACTAGCACTGGCAACTATGCGCAACAGCTCGAGCAGGCAATAACGCAATTAAGGACCGATCACTCGTGTTACCAAGAGCTGTCAGAGGCATACATTACCTACCTGACCAGGGCCAACACCCGCAAAAGCCTACAAGAAAGAGACTTACAGAGTAACATTGACCTGACACGAGACAGCCGCGTGCGAACCACTATCACGGAGGCTGAGAGTAGGAGAAAAGATCTTTTGCTGGAAACCGCATCACACCGCTCAAGCACATCCAGGTCAGTAAGGTCAGCGCAATCTAACGCATCCAGCGCAAGCGCAAACGCCACCAAGGCGCGAGCCACCGCAGAGGCCGCACGTGCCAGGGCCGAGTATAGTCGGAGAGAGGCAGCCGTAAGAGCAGAAAGAGCACACATAGAAGAGGAGGAGCAGAATGCCGCCAATGCCGCTGCCACTGCCACAGCCACTACGTGTAAGAAAAACGAATTTGATGCGGAACTAGATGAACTTAATCAAGAGAAGAAAGCCGCCGCCGCAATAGCCCAAGCTGAAGTCCTAGAAGCAGCCGAGCTACAGGACGGCTGGGAGCAACCATACATACGGATAGCCTCAGAGGATCCAATCCAACGCACTGAAGACTACGTAAGGAGCCTCTTCAGTGTAAACACCAGCGCACCATCTCAACATGGAGGGAGTGACTCCACAGACACAGAAGACTTGCTAGGTCCATGAAGAGAAGACGCTGCTCCTTCAATGGTACATGCTGCCTGGGATAGCCACAGCCGCAACAGTGATCCACACGCCAGCGCGCACACGGATGAACCACAACAGGCTCGCAATCCAGGTACACCCACACGGGAGAACACAGCCCTTCACACTGACCAGCAGTCATCGCGCGTCCACACCAAGGAAGAGGCGACCGCACGGACCCTCCCAGCAACTACCTCAGAACGTGACCAACACGCCGATGCCTCAGGCCTGACAGATATAGCCAAGTACATGATCGGGCGTGACCTGGTGCAAACAGGGCTCACCAACTTTGACGACCGTCCTGAGAACTACCGGACGTGGAAGTTCACGTTCAAGGACGCAATCAACAGCCTGGGCTTCTCAGCAAGGGAAGAGCTCAACCTGCTAACCAAATGGCTGGGAAACGAATCCAGGGAGCACGCGAAGAGACTTCGGACGGCAAACGCGAACCACCCCCAAGTAGGTCTGGACCTAGTGTGGGAAAGGCTAGAAGAGTGCTACGGTAGCCCCGAAGCAGTCGAGGATTCGCTCTTCAAAAGAGTCGACAGCTTTCCCAAGATCACAGCTAGAGACTACTCGAAGTTACGAGAGCTCGGGCACCTGCTGCAAGAGCTGGAGTTTGCAAGAAAAGACCATTCCTTAACAGGTCTCATCGTCCTAGACTCAGCTCGCGGAGTGAGACCCATCTTGGAAAAGCTACCCTACAACCTCCAAGAAAGATGAATTTCACAAGGCTCCAAATACAAAAGGGAGAAGCAAGTCGCCTTCCCTCCATTCTCATTCTTCCTGAGCTTCATCCGCGAAGCGGCAAGGACAAGGAACAATCCCAGTTTCATCTTGGGTGCGCAAACCACACACAGTGCAAGCAGCCTGAGGAATGTGAGACCAGTGGCGAGATACGGTAACACTCAAACACCCATCTCACAGGACGGACGTGTCTCCCACGACCCAAACTACTCCCGATCAGTCGGTCGCCGGAGACGAGGAACCAAGGGACCCAAACAGGGAATGTCCCATACACAAGAAGCCACACCCACTTTACAAGTGCTTTGGGTTCAGGATGAAGTCCCTAGAGGAACGCAAGAGGTTACTCGGAGAATTCAGAGTATGCTTCAGGTGCTGCGGTTCCACGACTCACCTAGCCAGAGACTGTAAAGAATAAAGCAAATGTGCAGTGTGCAAAAGTGACAAGCACGTAACATCTTTACATCCAGAGGCGCTGACACTCCACCAACTCAACAACCCATCCTCCGTAGCGGAGCATGGTGGGGAGGAAGGAGAAGGAGAGCCAACATCTGTCACGTCTCAGCGCACCGAGGTTTGCGGAAAAGGAAGTGACAAAATGTCCTGCTCCAAAATATGCCTTGTCGCAGTGCACCCCAGGGACAACCTGAGAAGGCTATTCGGATGTATGCAATCCTCGACGATCAAAGCAACAGATCATTGGCGAAGACGGAGTTCTTCAAATTATTCAACTCACAAGACAATGCCTCACCCTACACCCTCAGAACCTGTGCAGGGTCAATTGAGACAACAGGGAGAAGAGCAAGCGGTTAAGCCATACGTTCAGTGGATAACAGAATGAAGATAGCTCTCCCCACACTCATCGAGTGCAACCACATGGCCACAAACAGGGACGAGATTCCCACACCAGGCGTGGCACGCCATCACCCGCACCTCAGAGGAATAGCCAACTACATCCGGCCGGTAGAACAAGGCGCCAAGTTCTTGCTGCTGCTCGGTAGGGACATATTGAGGGTACATAAAGTCCGTAAACAGCGTAACGGACCCCACAATGCACCATATGCCCAAAGACTTGACCTAAGATGGGTGATAGTGGGCAACGCGTGCACTGACAAAGGACACGGACAAGACTATGTTGACACCCGCAGAATGGTGATAACAGAATGTGGACGCACATCCCTCTCTGAACCATGTCTTGGCTATCTCCAAGTGACAGGCGGGCCAAGTGAAGAGAAGAGACAAGGTCATACCCCTGAGATCGACAAGAACATCCTCACATCAGGGGAATGTGACAATGGCCTAGGATGCTTAGTGGTTAAGACAACCAAGGATAACGATTCGACTCCACCGAAGGAAGAAAGTAACCTCCCAAAGGTGACCGACAAAAGGATCTCCCAAAGAAAAAGAAACAATCAGACAGTTCCCTTGAGAGCAATGACACAGCTGAGACGTACAGCCATTCCTCTCCACAGAGTATCAAGCGACAAGGCAGCCAGCTGTTATGGCTGGCATAGCCGCAAAACATTGAGCCCTGCAGGTGAAGCCACAGTGGCAAAAAGACTGTCCTCTCGCATGTCAAAAAAGAGACAGTCGCAGAGACATTTCACAAAGTGATTTACAAGAACAAAAGAGACTGTTCTTCGTCCTGTCCTAGGAGAAAACAACCTCCTGACGGCAGTTAACAAAGCGACACAAAGGCATTCTCGTGCAAGAGGAATGCACCGATGACTTAGGGTGCACAGCGTTCCAGACCACAAGGGACAACGACAAGCAAACACCATCGATGGGAGATAGAGGATTCCTGATGTCAATGGTCAAGGAGCTCGTCAAAGATGGACCGGGCAGTTGGGTGAACTCGCTACCATTCCGTTCACCAAGAAGGTGCCTCCCAATGGAGAACATGCCATCTCTAGATTCACTTCGCACCTCTGTGACCTACAAAGGGAACCGGAGACCAAAAACAACTTTGTGGCCTTCATCCAGAAGATATTCCTTACCGGCCACACAAAGCCAGCACCTCTAATAAAGAAAGGTGAAGAATGCTGGTACCTCCAATCACCTGGGGTCTACCACCCTCAGGAACCCGATCAAATCCGTGTAGTGTTCAGCCCCAGTGCTCAGCTCCAGGGAGTCTTCCCGAACGACACCCTCTTTACTGGACTAGATTCGACAACTAGTCTTCCAGGAGTGTCGATCCGCTTCCGCAAGGAGCCAAAAGCCATCTCCTTCTGCCAAACGCCAGGTGTTAGAGTGACAGGCTGCCACAGCTGGCAAACCTACAAGGGGATGCACTCTGTAAGTAAAACTACAGAGACAAAAGGTCTGTTCATCCATAAGTTCGAAAAGAAACAGTGCCAGAGACTTTCACCAAGAGAGACACTGTGGTTCACCCAGCTAACCTGGAGCGGTGCATGCAATTTGCATCCTTTGCCCAAGAACCTTGGCCAAGGGACTTTGAAGCCAGTGATGCCAGCCAGTGTCACATCGCTATGTGGACATGGACTTTTGCATTGTTATATTATGTTTGCATTGCACATATGTTCCACATACCACTATAATAAAGTATCTCCAGATACCAGACAGGGAGTGTCATGGAACAAGAATCACATCTCTGTTTCACCCCCCCCCTTTCTTTGCAGCTTCTGCTTGTCAGTTTCTCATTTCCAGCTGCATGTATTTTGCTCTGTACACACACACAGTGCCCATGTGTTAGACACAGTGTTGCAATCCCTGTCTCTGCATTATGCCAGTGAGTTGCTACAGCAACCTCAGCCTTTCTATCAGAATGGGCAAGTCTGCTCTCTCCCCCTCTGCCTTGCTCACAGATGGTCTGTTCCAGGCTATCTTGTTACCCAGAATACATTGGCACTTCCTTTTCACATTCAACATTGGCTGAGTGAGTACCTTCTGTAATTTGCTCTACTGGCAAGGCCTCATCCTTTTCACCTTTCCCCACTATCAAGCGCACTCACCATAGAGACATTCTCCCACAACACCATCATCCACAAGTGCCTTTGTAATCCATGCTTTTCTCAATAAAGTGAAGAAAGACAAAGAACTTGTTGTGCTTGTAAAAGGAACGAGTTGAACCTATCTGGGCTATTCATACCACACATGACTCTGGCCTCAGAATAACCACTTTTAAAATAATCATGTCGCAGTGCACTGCAGGTTAATGGGGTCTGAGAGCAGAAGGTGGAGTTAGTGGGAGAGTAGTCTAAACAGAGCTTTCTATGACAGGTCAGTGAAGAGTTAAATACATAATCCACATACTAAATGACCTCGGAATCCTGAATCCAAAATCTGATGAACTCATACCCAGGTAATAAAAACAAACAGAGGAGCTGCAAGCTGAGGTATGAGCTTCTATACGGGGTATTGCACTGCTAAACTGGGTATATCTGTATACAGCGTAATTAATTGTAGTGCAGGGTATATAGTAGTATAAAGTACACCGTATATACAGCGGTATTAGTCTCAGTGTTTCCCCAAATACTGCAACATACCAAGCCTGCCTTAAAATATCACACAGCTCCATAGGAATCAATAATAATGTTGCTGCAGAATACTGCAGTATGCCCAGGCATACATCAAATAAGGGAACAGTTAATACAGCTACAGTACATCTGAATCAGTATATAGAGCCATAAATTGCAGTGCAAGGTATCTGTATACAGCTCTGACCTGCAGGTACAACAGTTGTCCTTCTGCTTTCCCTGCACAGACACTAAGGGCAGGGGGTAGATAAGAAGAGAGGTTGCACTGCTAGGATAGAGAGTCTAGGAGAGAAGAGGGAGAAGAGAGAGAGGGAAACAAAGAAAGGGACATGGTGGTGATGAGGAAGAGAGGAGCGGGTAAGACAGAAGAGCTAGGAGGAGAGGAAAGTGGGGGGGGGGAGGAGGAGGAGAAAGTGAAGGGGGGAAAGGAAGTCTCTTTTGATCTGGTTTTGCCAATCCGTTGAACAGCAATTCCACTTGGGAACCAAGTAGAACAAAGAAAAAACAGCCAACCAAATATAAAATTAAACCAACAACAAGTGCACTGTAAATACAATAAATTACACTAAAAATGGAAGGGTTAGTATAAAATAATCCAGAGTAGGGGATACCGAGCAGAGCACCCCAACCACTGGGAGGCAAACTCTGAAACCATCCCAGTGGACTTGGTTATCCTAAAACTAGATTCCATATTCCTCTGTTCCCCTTTACAGCTTTGGGGTTCATTTCTCCCTAGTTTGGCTGCCTGTTATTTTCCCTGTCCCAGCAGCTTGCTGCATGTGATATGGCAACATTATTGTTACATGTTGTATACACAGCCTGTGTTGGTTGCCTGCAAGCTCCTATTCTCATAGCTGAGAGTGGACTATTCCTACCCCCCTGTCCTTGCTGACAGTTAGTATAGTCTCACTTCACTTTTAGTGTGACCTTTGCCCCTCACTTAATTTTCCACCTAAGATCACAGTGAGTACAGACCTGTCTGCATCCACCCCTGGCAAGGCCTTTCTGTCTTACCGTAGTCCACTTCATAGAAGCATTCGACATAGAGAAGCACTCTCTACTAACACTACACCTACAAGTACCCGTTGTTTTCTACTTCTGCAATAAAGTTAAGAAAGACATTAAGGACTTGTGATGTTTTGGAAGAGGGAAGACATGAGTTAAAGCTAACTGGAGCTATTCATACTTCAAACGTGACCCTAGTTTCAGGATAGCAAGACAGAGACCGTGTGCTGGAGGTCTTTGCAGAAGCTGCCACTCATAGCCTATATGCTAGAAAAGTGCAGCATTACACAGCTATACAGCAAACAGCTTCAGCTTTCTGCAAAAACAAGCAGCAATTTAATCAGCACAGCACAGAAAAAACGGATTCTATATACCTTGAATTCAGCATAGAAGCCACTGCTTACAGCCTTTAGACAGAAGCCTGCAGCAGTACAAGCAAGCAGCTTACACTGCACACAGCCGGCAGCTCACACAAAGGACAGCAGCACTGCAGTCAGACTGCAATATACACAGAACTTTGATTGCTCTTTTCTCTCTTTTAGTACACCCTCTGCACAGCTCCATAGTGAGGAGCTACCATCTCACCTACCCCTGCGCACGTCCCCACGGCTAGCGCCACCAAGGGCCACGCCACCGGACACCTGCCAGGACACGGGTCAGAGCCACCGGACACCTGTGAGTACAGCTACCCCTACGCTGAATGCAACAGGACACCGCTCGGCATCATCTGAGACAGTCGCCCATCGCTGATGCAGGTAAAAGACCGCACGCCACACGCACTGGCTAAAGGCCTACACACACTTACAGCATGTCAGAACTCAGAACCTCACCAGACATCACGCAGGAGAGTGACTACTCAGACACAGAGACCGCTGCGCAACTGCAACAGGCGCAGGCAGACGCAAGGCCTAAACGGACAGTCACACTGACACAAAAGGCCCGCGAAAAATATGAGACTGACATTGAAGCGCACCGCGCTAAACTAGAGTTGGCCTGGGAGACAACCACACTTGGGATACGCAATGTCGCCGGCGCTGGAAATTATGTACAACAGCTCGAGCAGGCAATAACTCAATTAAAGATAGATCACGCACGCTACCAAGAGCTCTCAGAGGCATACGTCACTTACTTGGCCAGGGCTAACACCGGCGAAAGCCTGCAAGAAAGGGACTTACAGCATAACATTGACTTGACACGTGACTGCCTTGTGGGAACATCTGTCACGGAAGCCGAGAGTAAGAGAAAAGACCTTTTGCTGGAGACTGCATCGCAGCGCTCCAGCACATCCAGGCACTCATCAAGGTCTGCAAAATCAGTGCAATTTAACGTGTCCAGTGCAAGCGCAAGCGCTACCAAGGCGCGAGCCACCGCAGAGGCCGCACGTGCCAGGGCCAAATATAGTCGGAGAGAGGCTGCCGTAAGGGCAGAAAGAGCGCGCATAGAAGAGGAGGAGCAGAACGCCGCCAATGCCGCTGCCACCGCCGCCACTGCCACAGCTGCCAATGCCGCCGCCGCTGCGCGTAGAAATGCTGAATTGGACGCGGATCTAGAAGCTCTAAGCAAAGAGGAGGACGCTGCCGCCGCCATAGCTCAAGCCGTAGTCTTAGAAGCAGCTGCGAGACAAGACGGCGGGGAGCAACCGTACAGATGGATAGCCTCAGAGAAAACCCAGTCCAACGCACTGAAGACTACGTAAGGAGCCTCTTCAGTGTAAACACCAGCGCACCATCTCAACACGACAAGAGTGACTCCACAGACACCGAAGACTTGCTAGGTCCACGAGGAGAAGACGCTGTTCCTTCAATGGTACATGCTGCCTGGGATAGCCATAGCTGCAACAGTGATCCATACGCCAGCGCGCACACGGATGCACTACAACAGGCTCGCAATCCAGGTACACCCGCACGGGAGAACACAGCCCCTCACACTGACCAGCAGTCATCACGCGGCCACGTCAAGAAAGAGGCGACCGCAAGGACCCTCCCAGCAACTACCTCAGAACGTGACCAACATGCCGATGCCTCAGGCCTGACAGACATGGCCAAGTACATGATCCGGCGTCACCTGGTGCAAACAGGACTTACCAACTTCGACGACCGTCCAGAGAACTACCGTATGTGGAAGTTCGCGTTCAAGGACGCAATCAAGAGCCAGGGCGTCACAGCTAGGGAAGAACTCAGGCTGCTAGCCAAATGGCTGGGAAAGGAATCCCTGGAACACGTGAAGAGACTCGGGGCAGCAAATGTGAACCACCCTCAAGTAGGTCTTGACCTAGTATGGGAAAGGCTAGAAGAGTGCTACGGCAGCCCCGAAGCGGTCGAAGATTCGCTCTTCAAAAGGATCGACAGCTTTCCCAAGATCACAGCTAAAGACTACTCGAAGTTACGAGAGCTCGGGGACCTGCTGCAAGAGCTGGAGTTTGCAAGAAAGGACCATTCCTTAACAGGTCTCAACGTGCTAGACTCGGCTCGTGGAGTGAGACCCATCTTGGAGAAGCTACCCTTCAACCTCCAAGAAAGGTGGATTTCACAAGGCTCCAAATACAAACGGGAGAAGCAAGTCGCCTACATCCTATTTTCAGTCTTCTTAAGCTTCATTCGCAAAATACCAAGGACGAGAAACGACCCCAGCTTCATCTTAGATGCGCAGACCACATCCCGTGCCAGCCACCCGAGGAATGAAAGGTCAGCAGCGAGATACAAGGATGCCAGAACACCCATCTCGGTCCACAGGATGGACATGTCTGCTACGACCCACGCGAGTCCCGACCAGGCGGTCATCAGGAACAAGAAACCAAGGGACCTTAACAAAGAATGTCCTATACACAAAAGTCCACATTCGCTCAACAAGTGTATTGGATTCAGAATGAAGCCCATAGAGGAGCGAAAGAACTTACTCAGGAATGGGGAGCTTGCTTCAAATGTTGTGCTTCCACAGCTCATTAATTCAAGGAATGCAAAGAAGCTATGAAATGCACAGAGTGCAATAGCGACAGGCACATAGCCGATTTACACCCAGAGATTATGAAGCCCAGATCTAGCAAGGCCCCTAACCCTACGACAAAGCAGGGCGGGGAGGAAGAAGAGGGAGATACACCCCCCACGACGTCGGTAGCGTCCAAATGCAGAGGTATGTGGAGAAAGAAGCGACGGTAGATCTTGCTCTAAAATATGTTTTGTAGCAGTGCACCCAGAGGGACAACCCCAAAGAGCTAAAATGATGTATGCTATCATCGACGACCAGAGCAACCGGTCGCTGGTCAGGTCAGAATTCTTCGACATGTTCAACATACAAGACAGCGCCTCTCCTTACACTCTCAGAACGTGCGCAGGGCGAATGGAATCTACAGGGAGGAGAGTGAATGGCTACACCATATGCTCAGTAGACGGCAAAGTGCAAATGCCCCTTCCCACACTCATCGAGTGCAATCACATGGTGGAAGATAGGAGCGAAATCCCCACACCAGACGTGGCGCGACACCACCCCCATCTCAAAGCTATTGCCGATCGTATCTCACCACTAGACGAAGGTGCCCAGATCATGCTGCTACTTGGCAGGGACATCATGAGAGCACACAAGATCCGCGAACAGCGAAACGGGGACCACAACGCCCCAAGCGCTAAAAGGCTCGATCTAGGATGGGTGGTAGTGGGAGAAGTATGCATAGACAGGATACGCGGACCCGACAACGTAGACGCCCTACGAACAAACTTGTTGGAGAACGGTCGTGCATCCCACTTCAAACCCTGTCCGAACCACTTCCAGGTCCATGAGAAGCTCGAGACCAAAAAGAAATATGGAGACGCGCTTGTGACAAACAAATACACTGACGACCTAGGGTGTACAGCGTTCCAGACAACAAAAGACGATGACAAACAGGCGCCATCAATGGAAGATAAAGAATTCTTGAGGTTAATGGATAAGGAACTCTTCAAGGACGAATTAGGCAGTTGGGTGGCCCCACTACCATTCCGCTCACCAAGAAGACGCCTCCCAAACAACAGAGACCACGCCATGTCTAGGCTCACTTCACTTCGCCGTAACCTACAAACCAAGGAGACCAAGGAACACTTTGTGGCCTTTATGCAGAAGATCTTCCACAGCGGTCATGCAGAATCGGCACCCCCACTGAGAGAAGGCGAAGAATGCTGGTACCTCCCGTCATTTGGCGTCTAGCACCCCCAGAAATCTGGCCAAATTCGAGTGGTATTCGATTCCAGTGCTCAGCACCAGGGAGTCTCCATAAATGATGTTCTCCTCACCGGGCCGGACCTGACAAACAGTCTGCTGGGAGTGTTGATCTGCTTCCGCAAGGAGCCAATTGCCATAACAGCAGACATTCAACAGATGTTCCACTGCTTCCTTGTGCGAGAAGACAACCGTAACTACCTAAGATTCCTGTAGTACCAAAATGACGACATAGAAGACGAAATTATAGAGTACTGCAGGAAAGTACATGTCTTCGGTAACAGCCCGTCACCTGCGGTGCTGCCTACGGCCTCAGAAGAACAGCTCAAGACGGAGAAGCAGAGTTCGGGAAAGACGCGAAGAACTTCGTCGAAAGAGACTTCTATGTGGACGACGGGTTGAAATCAGTCCCCACTGAAGAAGAAGCCATAGACCTACTCAAAAGGACACAAAAGATGTTAGCAAACGCCAATCTAAGATTGCACAAAATAGCTTCCAATAGTGCCATAGTGATGAAGGCGTTCCGCGCAGAGGTTCACGCTATCGATCTCAAGAATTTGAATCTGGTGACCGACACGCCTCCCATACAGCGGAGCCTGGGGATAAGCTGGAATCTTAAAACAGACACATTTACGTTACAGGTAGCCATCGAGGAAAAACCCTACACTCGACGCGGGGTCCTGTCCACGGTTAACAGTTTTTACGATCCGCTAGGATTCGTAGCTTCTGTCACTATACAAGGGAAGTCTCTTCTCATAGAAATGTCCTTCGAGAAGCAGGACTGGGACACCCCACTACCTCCAGAAAAACGGAAAGAGTGGGAAACGTGGAAGTATTCCTTGAAGACCCTCGAGCAAGTTCAGATCCCACGCCCCTACTCACCTATATCTCTCACCACTGCACACAGCAAAGAGCTTTGCGTGTTCTCAGATGCCTCCACAAAGGCCATAGCAGCGGTGGCCTACCTAAAAACCACGGACGTGGGTGGAAGTTACCATATCAGGTTCATCCTTGGCAAGGCTAAGCTGGCGCCACAACCCGATCACACTATACCCAGACTCGAGCTATGTGGCGCAGTGTTAGCGGTAGAACTGGCAGAACTCATCGAAAACGAGAACGACTGCAAACCAGATGCTGTCAGATTCTACACAGATAGCAAGGTGGTACTGGGCTACATATGCAACAAGAAAAGAAGATTCTACGTATACGTGGCCAACCGTGTAGAAAGAATCAGGAAGTCAACCCAACCAGAACAATGGCACCACTTGCCCACAGATCAAAATCCTGCAAACCATGCCACCAGATCAGTGACTGCAGCGCAACTGCAGAATACGTCGTGGCTCACAGGACCAACGTTTCTTACGCAGCCCGCGGAAACGCCATCAACCCCAGTTGACGATTTTGAACTCGTGGATCTGAGAAGGACACGGAGATAAGGCCTCAAGTATCCGTGCTACTCACTAATGTACTGCACAGAAACGCATTCGGATCACGTCGATTCCATCGCTTCTCAAGGTGGACAGCCCTTCTGCGAGCAGTAGCCCATCTCAAGCATATAGCCTTCTCCTTCCGCCAGACAGCAGACGGTAAAACAACCGGTTGCCACGGCTGGCACATCTGCAAAGAGTTTCGCACCGTGGAGGAAGTTACAAGGGCAAAGGAAACTGTTCTCCGTCATGTTTGCGGAAGAAATCAGTCGCATTCGTGGAGAGAAAAAACAGCCCACTTTGGAGGTTAAATCCCTTCATTGATGATGACGGCCTCATGAGAGTAGGAGGCCACCTCAACAAGTCCCAACTGGGCAGGGAGGAAAGCAATCCTCTTACCATCCCTGGCCGGCATCACATCGCTACTTTGTTGGTGCGCTACTACCATGAACAAGTCACGCATCAGTGACGACACTTCACTGAAGGCGCTATCAGGGCGGCGGGCATTTGGGTCGTTGGCATGAAAAGGTGCGTGGCCAGTAATCTCCACAAATGTGTTAGGTGCCGAATGTTGCGAGGCAAAAGCCAAGACCAAAGGATGGCAGACTTACCTATCGACAGACTTAATACAGAACCCCCCTTTACCTGTGTAGGACTCGATGTATTTGGACCCTGGATGGTCATCTCACGTAGAACGAGGGGCAGACTAGCAAACAGTAAACGATGGGCGGTACTCTTCACCTGCATGAGCACGCGAGCTATACACATCGAGATCATAGAATCTATGGATGCTTCAAGCTTCATAAATGCCCTCAGAAGATTCTTTGCAGTCAGAGTACCAGTTAAACAAATACACTCCGATTGCGACACCAATTTTGTTGGAGCATGCAAGGAATTACAAATAAACACTAAAGATAATAGAGGCAACAGTATCCAGAGATACCTGCGCGACCAAGAGTGTATGTGGACATTCAACCCTCCTCACTCCTCTCACATGGGTGGAGCATGGGAACGCATGATCTGGGTGGTCCGGCATATCTTGGACTCTATGATGCTTAAAACCGATTTGACTCGACTCACCCACAGAGTGTTAACCACATTTATGGCTGAAATATCAGAGATAAGTAATGTTAGGCCTTTGATTCCAGTGTCAACAGATCCAGAATCGCCAAGTATTTTGACACCAGCAATGCTCCTAACCCAGAAAGTAGGGAACATCCCCACCCCAGTCGAAGATTTCAGCTCTAAGGATATGTACAAACGACAATGGAGACAGGTGCAGCGCTTGGCCAACACAGTTAAACCAGATATCCAAGAAGGAGATGTGGTTCTGTTGAAAGACAAACAGGTGACAAGAAACGAATGGCCCATGGGACTTATTATCAAAACCATCCCAAGCGAAGAAGAAAGGGTCCGCAAGGTAGAAGTTCGGGTGACCCAACATGGGATTTTTAAAACCTTTTTAAGACCCATCACAGAGGTTATCCTTCTAATGCCTAAATCGGACTATAACAAGGAAGAACTGGCTACCAGTTCCGTGGACTCTGAGAGACATTGTGGTGCATCAAGCTAACCTAGAGCTGTGCATCCTCTTGGCCACCCTTACCAAAAATGGCCAAAGGACTTTAAGCTGGTGGTACTGGCCGGTATCCCATCGTTATGTGGACATGAACTTTGCATTGTTATGTTGTTGTATTGCACATATGTTCCACATATTCCAGGAATATAGTGGTATCTCCAGATATCAGACGGGGAGTGTCCTGGAACTAGATTCCATATTCCTCTTTTCCCCTTTACAGCTTTGGGATTCATTTCTCCCTAGTTTGGCTGCCTGTTATTTTCCCTGTCCCAGCAGCTTGCTGCATGTGATATGGCAACATTATTGTTACATGTTGTACTTTGCCCGGATATGGGAGTGCACCAGCACCCAGAACATGGCCAGGATGTTTGTTTGGACCTTCCTCTTCAGACACTGCTTCCTGGTTTTATAAATGGCTAGCTTTGCCAATGCCAGGAGAGGTTGATGAGGAGATCCCTAGTCTTATTGACCCGTGACACTGGGCACCCAAAAATAAAAAGTTGAGGGGAAAAGTGCAGCCACAACTGCAGGAGAAGGCCCCTCAAGGTGGATAAGAGGGGCTGCAGTCTGGCGCAGCTAAAATAAATATGGTACACAGACTCCCGCTCGCAACAGTGGCGGGGGAGTCCGTGAAGTGGGCCAAGTACTCTCCCGTGCTCAGTGCACAGTTGAGGACTCTGCAACTCAAATCCCCGGTGGGACGGGGAACCAACTCTGAATAGAGTTCCCTCCACCGGGGCCTCTCGTCCTTGTTTGCAGGAAGTACCTGCCTCCAGATGGTATCGGGCGGGAAGGGGGGGGCGACAAGGGTGAGGTAGTGTACTATATGGAGCACGAGAGAGTACAGGCCTTTCCTCGGCATGCTGCAGAAACATGCCGGGGACATGTCCCCCAACCTGCTGAGGTTGGGGACGAGAGGAGCCTGAGGGGGTTTCTGTGGCTTTGGTCCCACACAAATATCCAGAGAGCTGGGGGTGTTAGGTGGGCAGGGCTCTCCGGTCTGCAATACCCCCTCGATGAAGGTGCGTGAGTCGGGGTGGATGGCATATTTAATCTCCTGGATCCGACAACGAGGGACGCGGACAGTTGGCAGACCTATACGGTGCGCGAGCACCGCTGCCCCTACAGGAGATCCGACTCTGGTCACCCACGCCAAGATTAGTTGGCAGCAGATATAGGGTGAATCTAACATCCAAGCCCTCACTGCTGGATTAAACAGCAGGGCTCAGCGAGGAAACCAACCCCCACCACCGCCTGTCCTTTCCTGGTCGCGGAGACCAGGCTCCAGGCCCTTAGTAAGTCCCGGTAGTATGCCGGCAGCACAGAAAAGTCTCTATCTAACCCCTCGGGCTTGATGATAAACAGTTGCCGGTCATACCCCATATTGCACAACTGGCGAAAGAAACCGGTCGCCAGCTGGCACCACTGCGGATACGGATCTGTGAATAGGTATCTCTGCAGGTATTGGAGGCGGAAAGTGCGTATCTGGGAGCGGACACACACCCCTCCCTGTCCACCCTCTACCAGAGGGAGGCACGCAACACCCACAGAGACCCAATGCTTCCCCATCCAGAGAAAGTCCAGCAACTTCCTCTGGATTTTGCTGACAAATTCAAGGGTTGATCACCAGAGTCCTTCCCCTGGGGGAAAGCATTTGACAGATACGCCCACAACCCCAGACGAGCGATGACTTGTTCAAGATCACTGAAGTTTTCTGGGGCCGTATTCTCCGTAGCAGACAGGTTGACTCCCAGATACTTGAGAGTATCACTCCCCCATGAAATATTACGAAACTCGGGGGGGCAAGAAGTCTACCTGTAAGGGACTTACAAAAAGGCTGGAGCACGTGAACCAGTTGATCCGAGCTTAAGAGGCCACGGTGTAGACCTCTTGGCACGCTTGTGCCCACTCCAGATCAATTAGGTCCTTGGCCACGAGGAGCACATGATCAGCATAGGCTGACAGGACTACCCGCATGTCGGGCTCCTGTAGCACCGGCCCAGTGAGACTCGTCCTCAGTAGGCAGAGGAAGGGCTCGAAGGTCAGCATGTACAGTTACCCGGGCAGGGGGCATCCTTGACCAAACGCGAAAGGTGCCGTTAGCCAAATGCCTGCAGGGTCTGTATGAGATATCAGTGATCCACGCTGTCAAACGCCTTCTCCTGATTTAGGGACAGGAAGGTGAGTGACAGACCAGTCCTCTGCATGAGGTGCAGCAGGTCCCGGGAACAGAATATTTTTATCATGAGTGCTCCGGTCCTGGATAGTATAGGATGATCTCCCGCAGGGTCGACAAACAGTAAGGGTGTGGCTCTGCACCATTCCGGTCCAGAGCCTCGAGGGTGCAGTTGAAATCACCCCCAAGCACCACATACTCGTCCGCGTCAACTGTCTCAAAGTATTCAGACAGTCTGACGAAGAACTGCATTCTCAAGGGTTCGGTGGCAGGAGCATACACGTTCAAGAAATTGAACGTGTACTCCTCGTGCTGGATCTTGAGATGCAACAGATGGTCTGGAACAACAACTTTGGCAAGCAGTAGCTCTGGCTGAAAGGACTCCGAGAACAGGGTCACCACCCCACTAGATGACAAAGTGAGGTGGCTGAAGAAGACCCTGCCTCGCCACTCCAGATGCCAGCTGGCTTCAGCATCTGAAGTGGTATGGGTTTCTTGCAGGAAACTCACAGAATACCCTCCCTTCTGTAAAAGGAGAGTACCTGGAACCTGCGAAACCCATCCCTACAGCCATTTACATTAAGCATACTGATACTCAAAGCCATTTTTTCTTGTGCACAGGCGCGCAGGGTGCTGAATCCTGAGTAGCCATGTGGGCTCGCAACAAGTGGAAAAACTTCCAGGCGCGAACATGGTCAAGGGTCCCGGAGTTTTGGGCCCAGTGGTTGGCCCTCATATATTCCATGAGAGAGTGGAGAATGCGTGAGACATCCTTCCACCTCACGAGGGCCAACTGCACCTTCGTGCTTCTCTGCCGGTAGAGGGTAAGTTCCATGAACTCAGCTAGTTCCTGGGCAGGGATAACGGGAGTCAAGGAATCCAACGACTCTGCGGTACTAGAGGACTCCTTCTCACTGAGCCCCAACTCCCCGGGTTCCTGTTGGCTGATGATCTAAAATCTCCCACCCTTCCCTTGCGGGAGTTAATTTCCTCAGACTTAGTAGGATGCCCCCACTTTGGTGTTTTTATGGGGGAGTCCATCGTACCCTCTACTTTTGACTCTGGGGTACAATGTTCAGGGGCAGCTAGTGGTGGTTGGGTGGAGGCAGTGGCCCTCTGAGTGACCTTGGGGGCCACAGAGGCACGCAGTGCCTTCACCGCTTCCTCCACCGCCACCTGGGCAGATGAGATATCGCAGGGGCCTGCAGTAATCATGAGTGGGTTCTCCTTGGCCACCACCCCATGGGGAGGGTCCAGCTCAGCAGGCGCCTCCTGCAGAGAGCCCAACAGAGAATCCCCACAGAGAGGGCCCACATCAGACGCCTCCGCGATTTAATTTGGAGTACTCGCCACAACACCCCCACTCATATCTGCCGCCCCTGCTACATCCCCAACACCCCCAACCCCCTTAATCCCACTCCCAGAGTCATCTATGGGGGTCAGCCCAAGTTCTTCCCCCTCCGGCAGGCATAGGCTTGCTATTGTACAATGTGTGTTTTAGTTAATCTTTGAACTGGGGCATTGCCCAGGTGGGTGGCACAGCTGGAGGGGGATCCTGGCTGACCCCCGAGTCCCCAAAGACAGATGCATCCAGTGTGGTAGATCCACCAAAACACGAGTCCCTGGGGACTACCTTCCAATTGAGAGGGGTATTTGAAGGCACCCCAACGTCTATGTCCAGGGGCAGGGCCTCATACTGTATAGCACTCTGGCCTCCCACCCCTGAAACGTTGGGTACCTCCCTTTCCCCTCTCACTTCCTCTAGATCCCATGAGCCTTCAGTCTCACCCCCTTGGGGATCTGAAGTGGGGTCTGGTCCACAGTGACTGATCTTAACCAGTGGGCCGAACCAGACCAACCTGTGGGGAACTGCTCCTTTGTTCCACTTAGGAGTCTTTAGAGGGTGAACATAGTAAGGTTCACCCTCCTCATCCTTAGCCATCCTCTTGTTGCTTTTGAACTTCTTCCTGGGGATTGATTCCCCAGGAGAGGGTGCTTCTGTCTCCCCAGCAGCAGTTTCCTCCTGCTCCCCAACACCCTGTTATGGTGCTTACATTGGGGGTAAGGTGTGCTCGGGGGGAGACAGCAACAACAACAAAGGGTGGCTGTACCAGGGTGGCCTTTTTCCTCTCCATTTGTTCTTTAGGGAGAGGTCCAGAAGTCGCTGGCTGTGTAGGGGCAGCAACCTAACCTACGGTCCTAGGTGGGACCTGAGCCCTTGAGGGCTCCGCTGTGGTGGGCACTGTGGTACAGGGTGTTTTGGCAGAGGGAGGAGTGGGTGAAGGAGCTGGGGTAGATCTTTTGTTCCCTTTGGGGCAGCTCATGTGAGCATGCCCCAGCTCCTTGCACAAATAGCACCTAACCTCCTCCATGCCATAGTACACCGTGTACATGATGCCTTTGTAGGGCACCCCAAAGGACCCCTCCACAGACTCTGCACTCCCTGGCAGCAGCAGTTGTACCTGCCGCCTGAAGGATACGTGCCTCAGCGCCCTATCCCTGCAGCCCAATGGTATTTTTGATATGGGAGACTTAATGTCTCCCAGGGTTTGCTGGTGAGTGCGCATGAGGCAGTCTGGGAGGAAGGAGGGCACATTAGAAAGAATGATTCTAGTGCCCAACCCTTCCAGGAGTTCAATGGGGATGTAGGTCCCCCCTACTGCAGTGCCCCTTTGCACCTGGGTGTGGTTGGCAGCCAGCGT
This sequence comes from Ascaphus truei, assembly GCF_040206685.1. Taxonomy (NCBI): domain Eukaryota; kingdom Metazoa; phylum Chordata; class Amphibia; order Anura; family Ascaphidae; genus Ascaphus; species Ascaphus truei. The sequence goes on along the minus strand of NC_134487.1, from coordinate 195,416,384 downwards.
ACAGAGGAAGAATACGCCCTTCCCGTACATCTTGCTGGCCGACACAACTGCAGAGGGACCCACCACATCTGCCACAGCCCTCAACATAAGTCTCAATGCCCTGGCTAGTTGATATAGGGCACCTCACCCCATGCTTCCTGCTTAGGCATGGTGTGGCCCCAGCATTGTTGTTGCTGGGGTTAATGCCTGCAGCTGCCACCTGCACCCATGATGTAGTTGGGGCTGCAGGGGTTAAGCTACCAGCAGGAGATGGGGGAGGTGCAGCCAGGGCACTGCATGTACCAGGCTAAGGTCTGTGGCCATGGTTAGTGCTCCTAGGGACCTTAGGTCTTGGGTCCGGTGCCCGGGTGCCACCCCCTGTTGATCTACTATCTCTCCTCCCCTTAGGCATGATATTAAAAACCTCTATGTCAGGGGAGGAGGTAGTGCCCGGGGAGAGAGGTGCAGAGAGGAGCTGTCCCTTTAAGAACCAATTAACTACCTCTCTGCTAAGGGAGGGGAAAAAGGCAACTTTTAAATCGCTGCAGTTTTTCTATTTCCTCCCTTTTTAATTCCTCTCTCCGTAGCAAGGAGCTGCACCACAGTATTTCTTTCTTTAAAAGCACAGAGCTCCCAAATCAAAAACAAATCAACTTAAAATAAAAGTGAAGAAAACCAACCAACCAGTGGTGGGGGAGGGGAGACGGGTTGAATCTGCAGTTACCAGCCCAGCCAAAGTACAGCTGTGCTGGGGTTAATCACTGCAGCCTCTGGGTGAAAACAAAAAACGTTTTTTAAACACCGAAATAAACCCCAAACTCCTGACAAAACACACAGTGTATTCACCTACAGTTCCTACACCAAAATATATCAAGTGAAATAAATTTCTAAAACAATAAAACTGATTTCAAACCAAATGTTTCGGAGCTCTGTAAACACGCTTCCTGAGTGGGAGGGAGAGAAAGCATAGCGGGGGGAGGGGGTGAAAGCATGGCGGGGGGGGGAGGGGGAGAAAGCATGGCGGGGAGGGTGACAAAGCATGGTGGGGGGGGGGAGGGGGAGAAAGCATGGCGGGGGGAGGGGGAAAAAGCATGGCGGGGGGAGGGAAAAAGCATGGTGGGGGGAGGGGGAAAAAGCATGAGGGAAAAAGAGGGGGAGGAGGAGAAAGAAGGGGAGGAGGAGAAAGTGGGGGGGGGGAGAAAGAGGGGGAGAGGGAGAAAGAGGGGGAGGAGGAGAAGGAAGGGGATTAAGAGGGGGAGGGAGAGGGGGAGAAAGAGGAGGAGGGGGAGAAAGAGGGGGAGGGGTAGAAAGAGTGGGAGGGGGAGGGGGAGAAAGAGTGGGAGGGGAGAAAGAGTGGGAGGGGGATAGGGAGAAAGAGTGGGAGTGGGGGGGGAGAAAGAGGGGGAGGGTGAGAAAGAGGGGGAGGAGGAGAAGGAGGGGGATTAAGAGGGGGAGGGATAGGGGAGAAAGAGGAGGAGGGGGAGAAAGAGGGCGAGGGGGAGAAAGAGTGGTAGGGGGAGAAAGAGTGGGAGGGAGAGGGGGAGAAAGAGTGGGAGGGGAGGGGGAGAAAGAGTGGGAGGGGGAGGGGGAGAAAGAGTGGGAGGGGGAGAAAGAGGGGGATGGGGAGAAAGAGTGGGAGGGAGAGGGGGAGAAAGAGTGGGAGGGGAGGGGGAGAAAGTGTGTGAGGGGAGGGGGAGAAAGAGTGGGAGGGGGAGAAAGAGTGGGAGGGGGAGAAAGAGTGGGAGTGGGGGGGGAGAAAGAGTGGGAGGGGGAGAAAGAGTGGGAGGGGAGGGGGAGAAAGAGTGGGAGGGGAGGGGGAGAAAGAGTGGGAGGGGGAGAAAGAGTGGGAGGGGAGTGGGAGAAAGAGTGGGAGGGGGAGAAAGAGTGGAAGGGGGAGAGGGAGAACGAGTGGGAGGGGGAGGGGGAGAAAGAGTGTGAGGGGGAGGGGCAGAAAGAGTGGGAGGGGAGAAAGAGGGGGGGAGGAGGAGAAGGAGGGGGAGGGGGAGGGAGAGGGGGAGAAAGAGGATGAGGGGGAGAAAGAGGGGGAGGGGGAGAGAGAGGGGGAGGGGGAGAAAGAGTGGGAGGGGGAGAAAGTGTGGTAGGGGGAGAAAGAGTGGGAGGGGGAGAAAGAGTGAGAGGGGGAGGGGGACAAAGAGTGGGAGGGAGAGGGGGAGAAAGAGTGGGAGGGGAGGGGAGAAAGTGTGTGAGGGGAGGGGGAGAAAGAGTGGGAGGGGGAGAAAGAGTGGGAGGGGGAGAAAGAGTGGGAGTGGGGGGGAGAAAGAGTGGGAGGGGGAGAAAGAGTGGGAGGGAGGGGGAGAAAGAGTGGGAGGGGAGGGGGAGAAAGAGTGGGAGGGGGAGAAAGAGTGGGAGGGGAGGGGGAGAAAGAGTGGGAGGGGGAGGGGGAGAAGAGTGGAAGGGGGAGAGGGAGAAGAGGGGGAGGGGGAGAAGAGTGGGAGGGGAGAAAGAGGGGGGGAGGAGGAGAAGAAGGGGGATTAAGAGGGGGAGGGGGAGGGAGAGGGGGAGAAAGAGGATGAGGGGGAGAGAGAGGGGGAGGGGGAGAGAGAGGGGAGGGGGAGAAGAGTGGGAGGGGGGAGAAAGAGTGGGAGGGGGAGAAAGAGTGGGGAGGGGGAGAAAGAGTGAGAGGGGGAGGGGGACAAAGAGTGGGAGTGGGGGGGGGAGAAAGAGTGGGAGGGAGAGGGGGAGAAAGAGTGTGAGGGGAGGGGGAGAAAGAGTGGGAGGGGGAGGGGAGAAAGAGTGGGAGGGGAGAAAGAGTGGGAGGGGGAGAAAGAGTGGGAGGGGGAGGGAGAAAGAGTGGGAGGGGGAGTGGAGGGGAGAAAGAGTGG